>NW_021253115.1:0-1005 GCF_002162155.2 Triticum dicoccoides
AAAATAAATAAAAACAATAAATATAAATAATTAAATTAAAATGATTTAATAAAATTATTAATTAATTAATTAATTAAGTTAATTAATCTAGTTTAATTAAATTAATTAACTAGTTAAGTTTAATTGAACTGTAATTAGATTAACCTAAACCCTAATTAACCTAAATAGAGAATGACAGGTGGGTCCCACTGGACCCACATGTCAGGGTTGACTCAGTCAACCCCTGTTGACTGCTGACGTCAGCATGACGTCATGCTGACGTCGTAAATACCTTTTTTCGAATTAATTAAATAAATAATTAAATTCCAAAATTATTAAAATCTTTTAAAAATCATATCTTTTAATCCGTAACTCGGATTAAAATATTTTCAACATGAAAGTTGCTCAGAACGACGAGACGATTCCGGATACGCAGTCCGTTCGTCCGCCACACCCCTCTAACCTATCGAACCCGCAACTTTCCCCCTCCGGCTCCTCTGCCCGAAAACACGAAACACCGGGAATACTTTCCCGGGGGTTTCCCCCCTTCACCGGTATCACCTACTACCGCATTAGGGCACACCGAACACCGCGTATTTCCTTGATATATTTTGTGGTGCTTTGTTTGCTCTGTATTCATTATTTCTTCCCCCTCTTCTCTCCGGTAGACTACGAGACCGACGCTGCTGCTGACCAGTTCGACTACGGAGTTGACGACCCTCTCTCTTGCCAGAGCAACCAGGCAAGCCCCCCCCTTGATCACCAGATATCGCCTATTCTCCTCTATACTGCTTACATTAGAGTAGTGTAGCATGTTACTGCTTTCGTTAATCCTATTCTGATGCATAGCCTGACATTGTCGCTACATCTGTTGATACCTTACCTGCAATCCTAAATGCTTAGTATAGGATGCTAGTTTATCATCATTGGCCCTACATTCTTGTCAGTCTGCCTTGCTATACTATCGGGCCGTGATCACTTGGGAGGTGATCACGGGTATATACTATACATACATACATACTATAC
>NW_021253116.1:0-1080 GCF_002162155.2 Triticum dicoccoides
CAAGCGGGATGTCATTGCTGTGTTCCAGGACTTCTCTCGTGGAACTTTGGACATATCCTGCCTAAACTACGGGATCATCTCGCTCATTCCGAAGGTCCAGGGGGCCTCGGATATTAGATAGTTCCGCCCCATTGCGGCTATCAACATGATATTCCGTATCTTGGCCAAAGGGTATGCCACTAGGGTGGCCCTTATTGCGCCGAGGATCCATCATCCTAATTAGTCGGCGTTCACTAAGGGACGGTTTATCCTCGATGGAGTCCTCGTCCTTCACAAGGTCCTCCATGAGGTCAAGAGAAGACACCAGCGTGCTGTGTTCTTCAAGATTGACTTTCACAAAGCTTATGACACGGTCCATTGGTCCTTCCTTCGAGAAGTTCTGATTCGACATGGCTTCGACCAGCAGTGCATTGCTCGGGTCATGCAGCTCGTCTCGAGTGGCCACACAACGATCAATATTAACGGGCCGTGGGGCCATACTTCCCAACCGAGTAGGGAGTTTGACAGGGGACCCCCTCTCCCATTTCCTCTTCAACCTAGTGGTTGATGCCCTTGCCACGATCCTTGATAAAGCTCGGCTCGCGGGGCATATTCACGGGATATGCCCCCATCTCATCCCTGGAGGTGGCTTGACCAACCTCCAGTACGCGGACGACATGATCCTGATGGTAGAAGGATCGCATGCAGATATCACCAGCCTTAAGTTCTCCTATTATGCTTCCAGGACATGTCGGGCTTGACCATTAACTTCGCCAAGAGCGAGGTGATGGTCTTGGGATACTCGGAGGAGGAGGCCATTGGCATTGCGAATATGCTAAATTGCCGGTTGGGGTCTTTCCCAGCAACCTATCTTGGGCTACCGGTCAGTGATAGTAGGATCCAGGAAAAGGACCTACGACCGACAGTATCCAAGGTCCAACATCGTGTGTAGCCCTGGCAGGGCCGATGGCTCTCCAAGGCTGCGAGGGTTGTGCTTATCAACTCCTCTATGATTAGCCTTTTGATGTTCCTGATGGGATTCTATAGTCTTCACGAATCCCTACATCAGGAAATCGCCAAATACCGGTCCCAATTCTTCTG
>NW_021253117.1:0-438 GCF_002162155.2 Triticum dicoccoides
GCTCCGGTGGCATTGCTACCCCCAGTGCCCCCGTCCCGCCTAACCCTGTAGCGTTTGACCACGGGATCTAGCCCTTTGACTTTGCACGGACGGGCTTTGACTAGTGGACCTCCCCACCCGGTTGTGTTAGGTCAGCCCATAGGAACACTTTGGAGCAACATCCGGGCCAGACCCACAGCAAGATCCCCTCCCTGTAGACCCCACGCGTCCGTTTCCCCCCTCGAGGTGCCGGCGACGACGCCGTCCGTGAGGGGGGGCACACCCCGGACACGCGTGCCGGGCGTTTGCAACTGCCACAACACTTCCAGACTTGTGAGAGGCAGCCTACGCAAGATTTGGCGGCATGCTAGCCCCCGGAGGCCGCTGGCCACATCCGTAGACGCGCGAAGGGCAATCCGCGTAGAGGCAATTTTTCGGATACTTATCCATCACCAAAAA
>NW_021253118.1:0-442 GCF_002162155.2 Triticum dicoccoides
ATTGTTCCATGCTATTATATTACCCGTTTTGGATGTTTATGGGCTTTACTCTACACTTTTATATCATTTTTGGGACTAACCTACTAACCGGAGGCCCAGCCCGAATTGCTGTTTTTTTGCCTATTTCGGTGTTTCGAAGAAAAGGAATATCAAACGGAGTCCAAACGAGATGAAAAATTTGGCAGCGATCTTTTTGGAACAAATGCCAACCAGGAGACTTGGAGTGGACGTCAAGCAACAAACGAGGCGGCCACGAGGGTGCCCAGCCTGCCCCCTGGGGGTGGGCGCGCCCCCACCCTCGTGGTCCCCTCGAGCGTCAACTGACCTACTTCTTCCTCCTATATATACTCCCATACCCTGAAACCATCGAGGAGCACCACGAAAACCTAATTCCACCGCCGCAACCTTCTATATCCGCATGATCCCATCTTGAATCCTTCGC
>NW_021253119.1:0-1078 GCF_002162155.2 Triticum dicoccoides
AGTGGACTCCAGAAGCTGATGCAGCGTTTGCCGAGCTAAAAGCTCTGCTCTCCACCCAGCCGGTGCTTGCTGCTCCAATCAGCAAAGAGCCTCTGTTGCTCTACATCGCAGCCACAGGACAAGTCGTCAGTACTGTGCTAACGGTCGAGCGGGAAGAAGAAGGAAAAGCTCTCAAAGTTCAGCGCCCAGTGTATTATTTGTCTGAAGTCTTGACTCCATCCAAGCAGAGATATCCTCATTATCAGAAGCTTGTGTATGGAATATACATGACCACAAAGAAGGTTGCTCATTATTTCTCTGACCATTCCATCACAGTCGTCAGCGACGCTCCACTATCAGAGATTTTGCACAACAGAGACGCAACTGGTCGAGTGGCCAAATGGGCGATTGAACTTCTTCCCCTTGATATCAAGTTTGAGGCAAAGAAAGCCATTAAGTCCCAGGCGATAGCAGATTTCCTCGTCGAGTGGATTGAACAACAGCAGCCGACTGAAGTTCACTCGGAGCATTGGACCATGTTTTTCGATGGCTCTAAGATGTTGAATGGTTCCGGTGCTGGGGTTGTCCTGGTTTCCCCCAGAGGAGATAAGCTCAGATATGTGCTCCAGATTCACTTTGATTCCTCCAACAATGAGGCAGAATATGAGGCCTTCCTATATGGGTTGCGCATGGCCATTTCACTCGGCGTCCGTCGCCTAATGGTCTATGGCGACTCGGATTTAGTGGTCAATCAGGTGATGAAAGAGTGGGACGTGAGAAGCCCAGCCATGACTGGATACTGCAGTGCAGTGAGGAAGCTGGAGAAGAAGTTCGAGGGGTTGGAGCTCCATCATATACCCCGACTGAAAAATCAAGCAGCTGATGATCTAGCAAAGATAGGTTCCAAGAGAGAAGCCATTCCGAGTGGTGTGTTCTTGGAGCATATACACACTCCGTCAGTCAAAGAAGATCCTTTCACCGAAGAAACTCCGCAGCCCAAGGGCGCCACAGATCCGACTGAAGTTGAAGTCCCAGCGGTGGTCGACTTGATCATGGAGGTTTTGGTGGTCATTCCCGACTGGACGATTCCGTATGTCGC
>NW_021253120.1:0-800 GCF_002162155.2 Triticum dicoccoides
TTAATAAATATCATGACAATTAGTATTTGGAAACCTATTGGATCATGGCAGTCAACAATAGCTTCCCCTTATCTTGGACAGACATCGTTATCTTGTCTAGCTCATTGGGTTCGCACCAGCTTGAGGTTCGAGGCTACCACCGGTGCCATATCCCAAGCTTCATCTATACCCCCAATGACAAAGGTGACGACGCTATGCACACACACATACACATGATTGATCAAAAGATGGACAAACTAATTAATACTTACCTCATAGATGAAGGATCACTTCAATAAGTACATCCAACAACATAAGGAACACAAATTCCAATATAATACATGAACTTTGGATGATTTACAGCTGTAATGATGTCTTGATATGTTCACAATTTTCCATGCAACTTCACATATTCTACTCAAGTTCCTCATTCATACACACTGGAGGTATTTTACATGTGATAAGGCCACAAATTAGTTAGCTGACGCAAAGCTTTTTAATATACATGTGGTTGCTGTTGGGGAACGTAGTAATTTCAAAAAAATTCCTACGTACACGCAAGATCACGGTGATGGCATAGCAACGAGAGGGGAGAGTGTTGTCCACGTACCCTCGTAGACCGTAAGCGGAAGCGTTAGAACAACGCGGTTGATGTAGTCGTACGTCTTCACGGCCTGACCGATCAAGCACCGAAACTACGGCACCTTCGAGTTCTAGCACACGTTCAGCTCGATGACGTCCCTCGAACTCCGATCCAGCCGAGTGTCGAGGGAGAGTTCCGTCAGCACGACGGCGTGGTGACGATCTTGATGTACTACCGA
>NW_021253121.1:0-391 GCF_002162155.2 Triticum dicoccoides
ATAAGGCATAGAATGCCACACGAATACAACATCACAATACATAAGATCAACATCCGACTACGGATGAAACACAAACAGAAGCTCAAACGACATCCACCCTGCTAGCCCAGGCTGCCGACCTGGAACCTATCCCCTGATCGAAGAAGCAGAAGAAGAACTCCAATACAAGTAACATCGCTCTCGCGTCATGATCATCGCATAACCTGTACCTGCAACTGTTGTTGTAGTAATCTATGAGCCACGAGGACTCAGCAATCCCATTACCATGGGTTTCAAGACTAGCAAAGCTTAATGGGAAAGGAAGGGGTAAAGTGGTGAGGTTGCAGCTGCGACTAAGCATATATGGTGTCTAACATACGCAAATAAGAGCGAGAAGAGAGCAAAGGAACGG
>NW_021253122.1:0-749 GCF_002162155.2 Triticum dicoccoides
TGTCCAGTGGCAAGTGCATGTGAATGCAAAACTTCACGGTCTTGAAGGGCTTGATCATGTCCATCCTTAAAAAGCAGCAATGTGTCATCCGCAAATAGTAAATGGGAAATGCCCAGAGCCCTTTGGCATGATTTAATTGGAATTAATTCACCATTGCCAACTTTCCTAGATAACAAAGCAGGAAGCCGACCAGCAACAAAGAGGAACAAGAAAGGGATAAAGGTTCTCCCTGCTGAAGCCCACGCGATGGTGCATGCTACTTCTTGAGCTTGCGTTGGTTTTTCCCTTGAAGAGGAAAGGGTGA
The DNA here is from genome assembly GCF_002162155.2 of Triticum dicoccoides. Classification (NCBI taxonomy): domain Eukaryota; kingdom Viridiplantae; phylum Streptophyta; class Magnoliopsida; order Poales; family Poaceae; genus Triticum; species Triticum dicoccoides. The sequence goes on from NW_021253122.1 coordinate 305, forward strand.
TGCAGTAAAGTAGACATAGATATTTCCCTCAGTTTGAGAACCAAGGTATCAATCCAATAGGAGCACACAAGTCTCCAATGATAGCACCTACACGAACAAACAAATACTTGCACCCAACGTGATAAAGGGGGTTGTCAATCCCTTCACGGTTAATTGCAAGGGTGAGATCTGATAGAGATAGGTATAAAAGATAAATAAAAGTGCAAAAATAAATAAAAATAAATAAATAGAAGAAAGGTATTTTGGGTTTTGGGTTTTATAGATCTGAAAAATATGATAAAAATAGACCCGGGGGCCATAGTTTTCACTAGAGACTTCTCTCCTCAAAGAAAGCATACACTGGGTAAACAAATTACTATTGAGCAATTGATAGAAAACCGCGTAGTTATGACGATATATAAGGCAATGATCAAGAATGTAGGCATCACATCTGTGTCAAGTAGAC
>NW_021253123.1:0-697 GCF_002162155.2 Triticum dicoccoides
CGATAACATTATTTTCCCGTGTATGTATGTTATCATTTTCGATATTACCCCCTCTCGACTGTGATAACTTATACCAAAACTCTTGAGGACACCCAAACCCTAGAAAAAACGATGTCGGTCTCCTACCCCCTCCCACCGCGCCCCTACCCGACAAACTCTCTCGAGGCCACCCCCTCTGGGTCGACCAAAACTCTCGAGGACACCCAAACCCTAGAAAAAAATGATGTCGGTCTCCTACCCCTCCCGCCGCGCCCCTACCCTTGAAGCATTGCCGAGGCCACCCCAAACCCAGAATAAGCTTGGTCTACGTTTGCCACTAATATATCCACCTGCTGTCATGTTTGTGTAATAATTGCCATGTTGTAATATTTGCAGAAACAATGGAGCACATACGAGACGAGGAAGTAGAAGAGGTGTTGGGGGACATAATCTTAGCCAGAGGTGATATCTTGTCGTATCTTAACGACAATGATGGTCTGGAAGAACAAGGTGAAGAAGCAGGCTACGGTGATCGAAGAATGGAGGAGGAAAGACATGATTATGATGGCTCCGATGACCCAATGACGGTGCAAGAAGGAGACCGTGATGACGGCTCCGGTGACCAAACCGAGTCGGGCCAGGTATATATATTAGTTAAGCCTGTGCTGACTAGCTAATTGATGCATTCATTGTTTTGGTATATGTACACGTATTAATT
>NW_021253124.1:0-399 GCF_002162155.2 Triticum dicoccoides
TTGGAACTCTAGCAAGCATCCGCAACTACTAAAGATTCATTAAGGTAAAACCCAACCATAGCATTAAAGCATCAAGTCCTCTTTATCCCATACGCAACAACCTACTTACTCGGGTTTGTGTTTCAGTTACTCATGCAACCCACTATAAGCGAATCATGAACGCATTGCAACACCCTACAGCGGGAAGCCCTCACGCTTGCGCGACACGGAGGGCACAATAGGCAACACCAATAATAAAACATGCAACTCAAACCAATCATAGCAATTCATTAATCACCGATAGGACAACGAAAATCTACTCAGACATTATAGGATGGCAACACATCATTGGAAAATAATATGAAGCATAAAGCACCATGTTCAGGTAGAGGGTACAACGTGTTGCGGGAGAGTGGACCG
>NW_021253125.1:0-1509 GCF_002162155.2 Triticum dicoccoides
ACGTTCACCTTGATGATTACATTGAGTGGAACCCACCGAGGGTGATTCCTTGGGTTTTCCTCTTGATGTTTGGACACACGGATACTTGGACTTTACAACTGTTACTTGAAAAGTGATGTGGAGACGGGTTGACCTGGAAGGTGCCCGTGAGATAATTACGAGGCGTGGCCGGGCATTCTTAGCCCTTGCCGCAAGTCCTCGAGACGGGGCAACGGGGTCACCTCTTTCGTGAGTCTCTGCTTGTTACCGCGCGTTCCTAATCCACTACGATTTGGATATTTGATCCGAGGGGCCTCTGGCCTGATAGCACTAACCATCACGTGGGCATAGTATGGGCGTTCTGCGTCGTGTACATCAGCCGAAGCTTAATAGACGTCAGCGACGGAGCGGCGCGCGCCGGGTTGGACTGGTAAGCTCCTGCCTTTTTAGGGAGGTAGCTAGGTCTGCTCACCGGCCGCCCACGCAACGTGCAGGAGTTTCCGGGGAGATGGCCCATGACCCCTGGGGGCATAGGTTTAGTCCGGCGTGCTGACCTCTCTGTTAAGTCTAGGTCGGGTTGCAGCGTATTGTTTGGCCGAGGCCGGGCATGACCCTGGAAAGTGTGTCCGGCCGGAGTCAATCGAGCGTGGTGGGTAAGTTGGTGCACCCCTGCAGGGAAGAAAACATCTATCGATAGCCTGTCCTACGGTAACGGACACTTGGAGTTGTATCCCGATCGATACAACTAGAACTGGATACTTGTGATGAGAACTGGATGGTGATGAGGATTTGATTGTGATGATAACTGGATAGTATGGCTCTGGGATTGCTTTCTCGCAGGGAGTCGAGAAAGGATCTCTGGCCGAGGTTGATAACACTACTACCACTTTACTTTATGCTACTCTACTCCCTCCTGGTTGCTGCAAGATGGTGGTTTCGAGAAGATGCTAGTTTTCGATAGGACTAGACCTTCTCTCTATTCTGGCATTTCTGCAGCCCAGTCCACATATACAGCCTTCCTTTGATAATGTTGCATATGTAGTGTAGATCCTTGCTTGCGAGTACTTTGGATGAGTACTCACGGTTGCTTTGCTTCCCCTTTTTCCCCTTCTTTCTTCTTTCTGGTTGTTGCAACCAGATGGTGGAGTCCAGGAGCCAGATGCCACCTTTGACGACTGCTGCTACCCCGAGGGTGCCTCCTACCACGTGACGGACGCCGACGACCGGGAGTAGTTAGGAGGCTCCCAGGCAGGAGGCCTTGCCTTTTCAATCGCTGTTGTTTTGTGCTAGCCTTCTTAAGGCAAACTTGTCTAACTCATGTCTGTTCTCAGATATTGTTGCTTCCGCTGACTCTTGTGTTTTCGAGCTTATGTATTCGAGCCCTCGAGGCCCCCTGGCTTGTAATATAAAGCTTGTATTATTTTAATTTGTGTCTAGAGTTGTGTTGTGATATCTTCCCGTGAGTCCTTGATCTTGATCGTACACATTTGCGTGTATGATTAGTGTACGATTGAATCGAGGGCGTCACAA
>NW_021253126.1:0-570 GCF_002162155.2 Triticum dicoccoides
GTCAGCTGACGAGCCGAAGCCCCCGGTCCAGCCAAGGTGTCAAAGCCTCCATGTCAGCTGACGAGTCGGAGTAGGTCGGCGTGTTGGATATTGGCTTGAAGAAGAGGCGGCATTGTGATGCCGACGCAGGTCAAAATTTGTGACGCGGTCGATCCCAGGTTGATGAAGTAACTGTGTGGCGATGATAGTGTGGCCGCCTCGTGTAATTCGTGGGGCGACGATATTGGTGATGATTTAGCCTTCGCCATGCCGAACTCTTGGTCGGCTCACCAAGGTGATGATCGAATGAGGTTGACCTCGGCTCGACGAAGCGATTATCTATCTAGTGCAAGTCGGCTGCCCTGGAGCAACATTGTCGGGCTGGTTTGACACCAACGTGACAGTGAAGATTACCTCGAAAAGGCTTTAAAATTTATGGGCACATGTTTCAGAACAGCACATGTCACGACCGGCTTTTCAATAAAATGTTTATTGATAAAACCGATCTTATTAAACCAAGTATAGGAAAAGTCATCCTTTCTGTTAGACAAAAGCTTGATAAACAGAGAACTAGTAGCATCAAATATATTA
>NW_021253127.1:0-1252 GCF_002162155.2 Triticum dicoccoides
CTCTCGAACGTGACCGAAAACGCGGCGAACCGAGCCTTGTAGCCGTTTTCCGGCCATCTCCGGCGGACTTCCGCCACGGGAATGGTCGCCGGCGCGACTCCGGTCGCCGTCCGACGGGGCGCTGACGCGGCAACCCTGGACCACGCCGCTGAGCCACTGCCACTGGGTCCCGCTAACCGTTGACCCAGTCAACTTGCTGACTAGGCGTCCCTGTGACACTGACGTGCGGGCCCCACCGCTTAATCCTCTAATTAAAATGTTTTAATAATTAAAACTAATTAGTTTAGCCAATTAGGCTATGACAGGTGGGGTCCAGTAACTAATTAACCTAGATTAGTTAGTTTAATACACTGTTAGGCTATCAGGGGCTGACATGTGGGTCCCGCTGGACCCACAGGCCAGGTTTGACTTGGTCAGCCGCCCTGCTGACTGCTGATGTCGCTGTGACGTCATGCTGACGCAATAAACCTTCCTGATAATTTATTTAATTTCAGAAAATGTTTAATCTTTAAAAATTCATAGAAAATAAACCGTAATTCCGATGAAAATGTTTTCTATATGAAAGTTGCTCAGAAAAATTCAACGAATCCGAATACGTGGTCCGTTCATCTGTCACATGCCCCTAGCATGCTGAACTTGGAACTTTCCCCCTCTTTTTCTTTGTCCGGAATTCACCTAACGTCGGGAATTCACCCTCGGATGTTTCCCCCCTTCGTCTGCAACGTGTAGTACCGTGTTAGAGCACGCTTAGCGCTACGTATCGTCATGTCCTGCTTAGTGTTACCTCTGTTTGCTATGTATTTACTGTTTCTTCCCCCTCTTCTCTCCGGTAGACCCCGAGGCCGCTGATGCCCCGGTGATCGACTACGTCGTCGACAACGACCCCTCATTGCCAGAGCAACCAGGCAAGCCCCCCCTTTGATCATCCCGATATCGCCCATTCCTTTCTCTCATGCTTGCATTAGATTTTTGCTACTGTTATTGTATGCTCCTATTCTGATGCATAGCCTGCTTTTGTACCTGTTATTGCACCTTACCTGCTTATCCTAAACTGCTTAGTATAGGCTGGTTAGTGATCCATCAGTGACCCCCACCTTGTCCTTGTTGCCCCTGCTTTAATACTTGAAGACCCGATCAACGGGATTGAAGACCAGGCCCCGGCACCGCACCTCACTTTCCCCTTAGTTGCTCGACACTGCTGGGTTACTATCGAGTGCCGAGGGTGAGACCTCTACAACACTTCTGATGTTAA
>NW_021253128.1:0-413 GCF_002162155.2 Triticum dicoccoides
ACAGGTCAAGTGCGTCTTGACGTGCTTTTTCATTGTCAGCTTCAACGTAAGCCGCCACCCGGGGTGAATCGTGACAGATGTCACTGGGGAGAACCGCCTGTGCTCCATAGACCATGAAAAAAGGAGTGTAACCCATAGATCTGTTAGGGGTTGTATTGATACTCCATAATACTGAGGGTAACTCCTCCACCCAACAGCCCAGCATTGTTTGCAAAGGAACCATAAGCCAGGGCTTGATACCTCGCAGAACCTCTTGATTAGCTTGTTCTGCTTGACCATTGGACTGGGGGTGAGCCACAGAGGAGACATCAAGTCGAATATGCTCTTGTTGACAAAATTCTTTCATGGCACCTTCAGACAAATTAGTACCATTATCTGTGATAATGCTGTGGGGAAAGCCAAAACGGAAAATC
>NW_021253129.1:0-1464 GCF_002162155.2 Triticum dicoccoides
CTACGGAACGGAACTATGTCGAAGATTAACTCCTCGCTTCGGAAGTTATCCGGGGATCCGAAGACCACTTCCAGTGTAACTGAGCCTTTACAATTGGCCTCTACACCTGGTATGACTCCTTTGAAGGTCGTCTTTGTGGGTTTAATCCTTGAGGGGTCTATGCCCATCTTCCGCACTGTATCCTGATAAAGCAGGTTCAGGCTGCTGCCGCCGTCCATCAGGACTCCGGTGAGGTGAAATCCATCGACGATTGGGTCTAAAACCAATGCGGGGAATCCGCCGTGGCGGATGCTGGTGGGCTGGTCCCTTCGATCAAAAGTGATCGGGCAGGAGGACCATGGGTTGAACTTCGGGGCGACTGGCTCCATCGCGTATACGTCACCGAGTGCATGCTTCCGCTCCCTCTTGGGTATGTGGGTTGCGTATACCATGTTCACCGTCCGCACTTGTGGGGGTAAACCCTTCTGTCCTCTATTGTTCAGCGGTCGGGTCTCTTCCTCGTCATCGCTATGCAGCCCCTTGTCGTTGTTTTTGGCAATTAGCTTGCCTGCCTGCTTGAATACCCAACAGTCCCTGTTGGTGTGGTTAGCTGGCTTTTCGGGGGTGCCGTGTATCTGGCATGAGCGATCGAGTATTCGGTCCAAATTGGACGGACCCGGAGTAGTTCTTTTGAATGGCTTTTTCCGCTGAACGGGTTTGGAGCCTCTGAATCCGGCATTGACTGCCGTATCCTCATTATTGTCGCTGTTAATGCGGCGTTTGTTCTTGTTGCGACGTGACCTGCCATTGCGGTCCTAGGTATCCGGACTGCCAGAATTTTTGCTGAGGTTGTTGCTACGGGCTAGCCAGCTGTCCTCTCCCGCGCAGAAGCGGGTCATGAGTGATGTGAGGGCTGCCATGGATTTCGGCTTTTCCTGTCCCAGGTGCCGGGCAAGCCACTCATCGCGGATGTTATGTTTGAAGGCCGCGAGGGCCTCCGCATCTGGACAGTCGACGATTTGATTTTTCTTAGTTAAGAACCGTGCCCAGAATTGTCTGGCTGATTCTTCTGGCTGCTGAATTATATGGCTTAGGTCGTCAGCGTCTGGTGGTCGCACATACGTGCCCTGGAAGTTATCAAGGAATGCGGCTTCCAGGTCCTCCCAACACCCAATTGATTCTGCTGGCAAACTGTTAAGCCAATGCCGAGCTGGTCCTTTAAGCTTGAGTGGGAGGTATTTGATGGTGTGAAGATCGTCACCGCGGGCCATGTGGATATGAAGGAGATAGTCTTCGATCCAAACTGCGGGGTCTGTTGTGCTATCATAGGATTCAATATTCACGGGTTTAAACCCTTCGGGGATTTGATGATCCATTACTTCATCTGTGAAGCATAGTGGATGTGCGGCGCCTCTGTATTGGGCTATATCACGACGAAGCTCAAACGAGCTTTGTCTACTGTGTTCGGCCCGGCCGGACTTGCTG
>NW_021253130.1:0-2584 GCF_002162155.2 Triticum dicoccoides
AACTAGTTAAATTAATAGAACGAGGTGAACTAGTTTATTTTTAGTAAGAAGTAGTTTATTTTTATTTATAGTAATTGCTTAGTTGAACTAGTTAAATTAATAGAACTAGTTTATTTTTAGTAAGAACTAATTTATTTTTAGTAAGAACTAGTTTATTTTTATTTATAGTAAGTGTTAAGTCGAAGTAGTTGAATTAATACAACTAGTTTATTTTAGTAAGAAAATTTAGCTATATGATATTTGATGATCTAATTAAAATTTTACTATAGAACTGGTTTATATTTAGTAAGAAAAATAATAAAACTAGTTTGATTTTTATGTCATTATCACTTTGTCATCAAATAATGCTATATGATATTTGATGATCTAATTAAAGTTTACTCAGTGGAATATGCAGGCTTAGTCGTGTCTCCTTGGAGTGATCGTCATCCGAGCTACCTCCACTTCCTCTACACCCGAGTCGGTGAGCTAAAAGTCCACCTCCTCCTTCTCCACCTTCCTCTACTTCCGAACTAGGGTATTTAGTTATCAGATATATTGAAATGTTTTTGTCAATATTGAACCATTGAAATGCAATGAGCACCATTTTATGCTCATGTGCGATGTGTTCATTCATTTCCAAGTGACCAATGTTTTGCCGGAGTGTTGATTCATTTCCGTTCCGGCAAATTTCAGGCTCTCGATATGTCCCATTTTAGCAAAGGTCATGCCGAATTTTTTCGTGAATTTAAGCATGACTTGTGCTAGAATATGTAGGAAACATCGAGTGCCCCGGGTTTGCTAGAAAGAGAATTAAACGACATTTTGAGTTGACTTTAAGTATGTCGGGGCTCCATACATGATTGTCCAAAAATCGGTGAGGGAGAGTCTCCACCATATATGAGAGAAGAATGTCGACTGTTGTCGTGGGGGTCGCGTTTCCTTCTTCTCTTTGTGCTAGACCTTTGTTATGCACTAGGGGAAGAAGGATTAGCGACCATCATCGACGGTTGAAAATCGATGACGGAGTGTCCACCATATATGAGAGAAGAAGAAAGCCGACTGTTGTTGTGGGGGTCACTTCTCTTTCTTTTCCTTATGCTAGATATTTGTAATGCACTAGGGAAAGGAGGAGTAGCGACAATCACCAACGGTCGCAATATCAAAGAGGGAGAGCCCACCATATACGTGAGATGAGAGTTTAGGAAGGAAGACTCGACAGACCTATAGTCAACCCGTTGCATATTGAGTAATAGTGAGCTGTGTGTTGAGTTCCATGGTAGTGGCCTTCGGTCGATTTTTCATTAATGTTTCAACTATGAACATAGGAAATGTCTGACGACGAAAAGGAATTCGATATATGCGAATACTGCGAAGACGAGCGTGGCTTGTGTGATAGGCCTCACCTAGTTGGTTGTATGCGCTTCAGCTTCAAGCTGGATGATGATACGTCTTCAACGTATCTATAATTTTTTATTGTTCCATGCTATTATATTACCCCTTTTGGATGTTTATGGGCTTTATTTTACACATTTATATCATTTTTGGGACTAACCTACTAACTGGAGGCCCAGCCCATATTGATGTTTTTTTGCCTATTTCAGTATTTCGAAGAAAAGGAATATCAAAGGGAGTCCAAACGGAATGAAACCTTCGGCAGCGTGATTTTTGGAACAAACGTGATCCGGAGAGCTTGGAGTGCAAGTCAAGAAGCTGCCGAGGAAGCCACGAGATAGGAGGCCCCCCCCCCTTGTAGGGTGCGCCCCCTCTCTCGTCGGCCCCTCGGGCGGCCACCGACGTACTTCTTCCTCCTATATATACCTACGTACCCCATCGGCCCTCGTCCCGGTTATGATTCAGATGTGGTATATTCTCTTTTATAACTATTTGTTGCATTTAGTGTTTATGACAAATTATACCCATCAAGTTGACATAGATATTTTTATGTAGGTGGTATGTGAACCGGAAATTCCAACCGACCCTATTGTCGAGAGGTTAAATTTAGTTGAAAAAGAAAACAAGTATTTGAAAAAAAAACTGAAAAGAATTGAGGGGGAGAAGATGGAATTGGAGTTGCATGTTACCGATGTCGTTGATGATCACAAGATCAAGATGGAGAAAATGCGCTTGAAGATTAGAAAGATTAGAAATGCCATCCATAGTGAGGCTTGGTATCATTATGCTGTTGGATCAATTGTTACCTTAGTTGCGATCTTGATCGCGTTTGTTGTATACAGCTAGAGAGTTATTTGTATGTTGTTTTATGAGAATAAGTGTTGTACGAACTTTATGTATGAACTTGTATTAATTTGGTATTTTCGGTGCTGTGTAAATGAAGATGAGACGGCAATGGATGTACGATGACCGATGCTCTCCCCAGTTAGTTAGTGGCGTGCATACTTTTCTCCTTGCGGCTGAGGCAAACAAGTGGGCAGATGGTTTTATGCCTTTCCATGTGCTGGCTGTAAGAATGATCTGAATTACTCTAAGTCAAGAACCATTCACGTCCACCTGTTTGAGTCTGGTTTCATGCCCCACTATAATGTTTGGACCAAGCACAAAGAAAGAGGGGTTATGATGGAAGACAATGAAGAAGAAGAGGACG
>NW_021253131.1:0-889 GCF_002162155.2 Triticum dicoccoides
GGATTGCAGGTAAGGTATCAACAGATGTAGCGACAATGTCAGGCTATGCATCAGAATAGGATTAACGAAAGCAGTAACATGCTACACTACTCTAATGCAAGCAGTATAGAGGAGAATAGGCGATATCTGGTGATCAAGGGGGGGGGGCTTGCCTGGTTGCTCTGGCAAGAAGGAGGGGTCGTCAACTCCGTAGTCGAACTGGGCAGCAGCAGCGTCGGTCTCGTAGTCTACCGGAGAGAAGAGGGGGAAGAAACAATGAATACAATGCAAACAAATGCATATCGATGCATGACATGACAAGTAACGATGCTAGGTGTGCCCAATCGCGGTAGTAGGTGATACCGACGAAGGGGGGAAACATCCGGGAAAGTATTCCCGGTGTTTCGCGTTTTCGGACAGATGAACTGGAGGGGGAAAGTTGCGAGTTCGATAGGTTAGGGGTGTGTGGCGGACGAACGGACTGCGTATCCGGAATCGTCTCATCGTTCTGAGCAACTTTCATGTAGAAAGTATTTTAATCCGAGTTAAGGATTAAAAGATATGATTTTCTAAAGATTTTATTAATTTCTGGAATTTAATTAATTATTTAATTAATTCGAAAATGAATTAATGACATCAGCATGATGTCATGCTGACATCAGCAGTCAACAGAGTTGACTGGTCAACCTGACCAGTGGGTCCCACTGGTCAGTGACACATTTTAATTAACAGGTTAATTAAACTAATCATAATTAATTAAGGGGGTGGGCCCCACTGTCATACTAATTAATTAGCTAATTAACAGTAGTTAATTAAGTTAATTAATCATTAGGTTAATTAATTTTAATTGGTTAATTTAATCAGAATTAATTAAGTTAATTAATTAGTTAATTAATTAATTTCATTATTT
>NW_021253132.1:0-403 GCF_002162155.2 Triticum dicoccoides
GTGAAGGGATTGACAACCCCTTTATCACGTTGGTATCAAGGTTCTTGATTGTTTGTGCAGGTACTAGGTGATTTGTATGTCGTCTCCTAGTGGATTGATACCTTGGTTCTCAAAACTGAGGGGAAATACTTATGCTACTTTGGTGCATCACCCTTTCCTCTTCAAGGGAAAAGCAACGCATGCTCAAGAGGTAGCAGGTATCTACGCGAGGGGCTGAAGCCAATGACTGGCCAACTCTAATAAACAGCCACAATGGAGGATAAATAATTTCAAAGGAAACAAGACTAAAATTATACAAAGGCTATGTTTTCATTACAAAGTTTGGGCATCGCAGATACACTCATACAAAAATGATGTACTTAGAACACATGCCCTCTATAATGCGGGATCCTTCAAGGACGTC
>NW_021253133.1:0-399 GCF_002162155.2 Triticum dicoccoides
GCCTATCATCTGGCTGCCGAGGAGCGTAAGACCCACCCCTCGGAGGGGAATAGGGCACTCGACGCCTATCATCTCGGTCGAGTCTGCCGCCATATTGATCTCGCCGATTCTCACGCCCTTCGCGCCGCGGAGGCGATCTGGGGCTGTGAGCCGACTGAACCGTATTCACAGTGACAGATCGACTGTGAATTCTGTTGCACGACTGAGACACGGCTGAATTCTGATCTCCTGCTACCCGGAGCAGATCCCTGATCTGCAGCAAACCTCTGCCAGCTTCCGACTGCGAAGGCTGAATGGACTCTGCTATACGGGTCGCAGCTGCTAAATTCTGAATTGGGGTTCGATATACCTGAGTCGGCGGGAAGAGTTGACGTCGACTGGTGTCGGGAACTCGTTGCC
>NW_021253134.1:0-1809 GCF_002162155.2 Triticum dicoccoides
TTTAAAAAAATCTGAATTTTTTTGGCAACAAACATTGATATATTTTTCACATGCGTGCAAATTTTCATGACAAAATGACATTCATGCAAGTCTCGGCAAAAAAAACAAAATCGATACTCCAAAATGCTTCCAAAAACAGTTTTTTTGGAGCATGATTTTGTTTTTTTTGCTGACACCTCCACAAATGTCATTTCATCACGAAAATTGGCACGCATGTAGAAAAAACATCAAAGTTTCTTGACAACAAATTTCAGATTTTTTTTGAATTTTTTTACTATTTTTTCGGATTTTACTGTTCATCCGGGATCACTGGTGCCCGGGATCAATTCCTCCGCGTCCCACACCCACCTGCTTTACAAGAGTTTCATGACACAATATAATGTTTGGATGAGGCATGGACAAATAGGGGTTATGATGGAAAACGACGAAGAATAAGAGTACGATGACAACTATGTGCCCCCTGAATACCGTGATGCTGCAACGGGGGGTGCTGGTGAAGATCAAGAGGAACCAGACGATGTGCCCAATGATGCTGCAACGGGTGAAGCTGCTGAAGATCAAGAGGAACCAGACGATGTGCCCGATGATGATGATCTCCGCCGGGTCATTGTCGATGCAAGGACGCAATGCGAAAGTCAAAAGGAGAAGCTGAAGTTCGATCACATGTTAGAGGATCACAGAAAAGGGTTGTACCCCAATTGCGAAGATGGCAACACAAAGCTCGGTACCGTACTGGAATTGCTGCAGTGGAAGGCAGAGAATGCTGTGCCTGACAAAGGATTTGAGAAGCTACTGAAAATATTGAAGAAGAAGCTTCCAAAGGATAATGAATTGCCCGACAGTACATATGCAGCAAAGAAGGTCGTATGCCCTCTAGGATTGGAGGTGGAGAGGATACATGCATGCCCTAATGACTGCATCCTATACCGCGGTGCATACAAGGATCTGACCGCATGCCCGGTATGCGGTGCATTGCGGTATAAGATCAGACGAGATGACCCTGGTGATGTTCACGGCGAGCCCCACAAGAAGAGGGTTCCTGCGAAGGTGATGTGGTATGCTCCTATAATACCACGGTTAAAACGTCTGTTCAGAAACGGAAAGCATGCCAAGTCGATGCGATGGCACAGTGAGGACCGTAAGAAATACAGGAAGTTGAGAGCACCCGCTGATGGGTCGCAGTGGAGAAAAATCATGAGAAAGTACTGGGCTGAGTTTGCAAAGGACCCAAGGAACGTATGGTTTGCTTTAAGCGCGGATGGCATTAATCCTTTCGGGGAGCAGAGCAGCAATCACAGCACCTGGCCTATGACTTTATGTATGTATAACCTTCCTCCTTGGATGTGTATGAAGCAGAAGTTCATTATGATGCCAGTTCTCATTCAAGGCCCTAAGCAACCCGGCAACGACATTGATGTGTACCTAAGGCCATTAGTTGAAGAACTTTTACAGCTGTGGAATGGAAACGGTGTACGTACGTGGGATGAGCACAGACAAGAGGAATTTAACCTAAAGGCGTTGCTGTTCGTGACCATCAACGATTGGTCCGCTCTCAGTAACCTTTCAGGACAGACAAACAAAGGATACCACGCATGCACACACTGTTTAGATGACACTGAAAGTATATACCTAGACAAATGCAGGAAGAATGTGTACCTGGGCCATCGTCGATTTCTTCCGACCGACCAACCATCACCGGAAGAAGCCCGCCATCCGTACCGGTGATCACGTACTTGCTATGGTCAATGATTTACACTACGTAATCTTTGGAAAGGGTCCCGGTGGACTAGCTGTTTCGAATGACGCTGA
>NW_021253135.1:0-397 GCF_002162155.2 Triticum dicoccoides
ATTTCAACCGGACACATAGAAAGATAGGGGCTTATAATTTCTCCTCCAAACGTATTCACCTCAAGGTGATGTCAACAATAATAACTCATGCTACCCATATTCAACTGGACATATGCGCCTAGATCTTTCCTCACCACATTATGCTTGCCAAAAGATAAAAATGAAAAGGAATAAAGAGAAAAACTTTGACTCTTGCATAAAAGTAAATACTGAAAAGTAAAAGATAGGCCCTTCGCAGAGGGAAGTAGGGATTTGTAGACGTGCCAGAGCTCAAAGCGAAAATTGAGAGATAAAAACATTTTGAGAGGCATACTTTTCCCACCAACGAAAACGAGTTAGAGCTCCCAAGACTTTCCATGCTTGATATATCATAGGCAGTTCTCAAACAGAAAATAAA
>NW_021253136.1:0-402 GCF_002162155.2 Triticum dicoccoides
ATCTACGACTTTGATCGGACTCGAGAGGGGTTTGAATGGGGTTAACTCTACTTGGTTTGTGCTACGGTAGGTCATGTTGACATGCCAAACCAAGTTTGTGCACATACCTTCTCAAGATTCCCCACCGGCGATACTAACTACAACATCTCTATTGGTGCAGAACCTTTCTGCGATAATGTCGTGTTTGTGAGGCAAGTATCGCATCAAAGTGTTGTATTGGGTATTTAGACATCACACCGCCCCTTTATAAATATAATTGGGCCACATGTTGGTGGGTGTGCTCTTCTGACCCTTCCTCACATGGTTTTCGATATGAGCCAATTCATAAGGCCCGTATGGTCTACGCCTTTGACCGGGGTCAAGAGGGATTTGACCGGGGTGAACTCCTCTTGGTTTGTGTTA
>NW_021253137.1:0-467 GCF_002162155.2 Triticum dicoccoides
TTCAGTATGCAGCATTCAAAGCGACGTCATCAATTTCCAACATGTTCTGACATCATTTGTTGTTTTTCGGTCATTTACCTAATTGTTTATAGATCTAAATGACCGTGAAATTGAAAATCACTACAAAATGAATTCTGGAAATGTTGAAACTTGGCATGGTATCATCATTTCACCCGCATAGCATGTGCGAAAGAGTAGAGGGTCACGGCAAAAACTGGACGCACTTCGTGTACAAACTGGACAAACTCTGTCGGAGTATCAGGGTTTCGGACGAGAATTCATCTGTTACACGGGCACTTCAATCTTTTTTAAACTTATTTGAACTCCGGACTTCTTTTGTGTTCAGTATGCAGCATTCAAAGCGACGTCATCAATTTCGAACATGTTCTGACATCATTTGTTGTTTTTCGGTCATTTACCTAATTGTTTAGAGAGCTAAATGACCGTGAAATTGAAAACCACTACAA
>NW_021253138.1:0-897 GCF_002162155.2 Triticum dicoccoides
GTAAACAACACCTGCACACAAATAACAAATACTCGTAAACCGACGTGTTAAACGGGTTGTCAATCCCTTTCGGGTACGGCGCCTCTAGATAGGCAAATAACATGAGATAAAAGTTGTAGATAGGATAAATAGATCGCGGAACAAATAAATTGCAGCAAGGTATGTTTGTATTTTTGGTTTAATAGATCTGAAAATAATAGCAAATAAAAATAGATCACAAAGGCAAATATGATGAAAAGAGACCAGGGGGTGTAGGTTTCACTAGTGGCTTCTTTCGAGAAAAATAGCAAACCGTGGGAAAACAATTACTGTTGGGCAATTGATATAACTTCAAATAATCATAACGATATCCAGGCAATGATCATTATATAGGCATCACGTCCAAGATTAGTAGACCGACTCCTGCCCGCATCTACCACTATTACTCCACACATCGACCGCTATCCAGCATGCATCTACTGTATTAAGTTGATGGAAAAACGGAGTAATGCCATAAGAACGATGACATGATGTAGACAAGATCTATTTATGTAGAAATAGATCCCATCTTGTTTTCCTTAATAGCAACAATACACATGTGTCGTTTCCCTTTCTGTCACTGGGATCAAGCATCGTAAGATCAAACCCATCACAAAGCACCTCTTCCCATTGCAAGATAAATAGATCAAGTTGGCCAAACAAAACCCAAATATCGGAGAAATACGAGGCTGTAACCAATCACGCATATAAGAGATCAAAAAAGACTCAAAGAACTTTCATGGATAAACACATAGATCTGATCATAAACTCAAAGTTCATCGGATCCCAACCAACACACCGCAAAAAGACTTACATCATATCAATCCAAGAGATCATTGTATTGATAATCAAGAGAGAGAGAGAGAGAGAGAGAGAGAG
>NW_021253139.1:0-457 GCF_002162155.2 Triticum dicoccoides
CCCTCTGTGTAAGCCCCCCACCCCTTCCCCACCCCCTCTCTCTCAGCTTTTTCTTCCTCTGCAACGTTAATTAGCAGCAGTAGTATATGTTAATTAGTACTAGGGTTCATACATAATGATTTTTAGTAGTAGTAGTAGATGTTAATTAGTAGTAGTGATGGTACTAGTTAACTAGGGCAGTATGGTTAGTAGTAGACGTTTTTTAGTTAGGGTAATAATAGATGTTAAGTAGTAGATAATGTAGATGTTAATTAGTTTAGTAGGGTTTAGTTTTTGAATTGAGTTTGTTTAACTAGATGTTAATTAGGGCAGTAGGGTTTAGTTTAGAGTAAAGTTTAGTTCAGTAGTTAACTAAATATAATCTATATTTGGTTTTTGAATTGAGTTTGAGAGAGCATGAGATTTGTGTAGATTTTCTTGAAGTGTCAAATGCTAGGACATGCAAATTTGAAGTGGT
>NW_021253140.1:0-669 GCF_002162155.2 Triticum dicoccoides
ACTCGGATTAAAAAGTTTTTTATATGAAAAATCATCTACTCGAAAAGTTACATCCGATGGAGACCGCCTACGGCCTGTTTGCTAATTTATAGAATCCTCAAATTCCAAAAGGAAAAAAGTTATGCTCAAATTTTAGTTTTTTTAAATTTTCATTAAATCTGGTCAAACTACTTATTCAAGAAGTATTAGTGTTACTAAATAATTATTCAATAATATTAGTGTTATTAAATAATTATTTCAGTTTTTTTGAATTTTGGTCAAATCTGGTCAAACTATGGTTAAACTGTGGTCAAACAATGGTCAAACTAATTATTCAAGAAATATTAGTGTTACTAAAAAAATATTGTTTTTTAGAACAATAGTTTCAAACTCAAACAGTGAAATGTGTGACTTCATGCTCAAGCTAAACTCCTGAGGGTTAATAGGATTGACATCTTACTATTGTGAGGAAAACAACGAGTGCAGACTTGGAAACGAGGGAGAATAGAACCCGGAAGTTAAGCGTGCTGAGGCTGGGGGAGTGGGAGGATGAGTGACCGTCCGGGAAGTTAGATGATTTGGAATGATGAGGGGTGATTAGAGATTAAATTGAGCAGTGATGAGGGGTGATTAGAGATTAGAGGTTAAAATAATTCAGAAATTTGAAAATAAAAAAATTTCAAAAAAAAA
>NW_021253141.1:0-1324 GCF_002162155.2 Triticum dicoccoides
AGCATGGCAGACGGACAAGAGTGTAGGGCCACTGATGGAACACTAGCATCCTATACTAAGCATTTAGGATTGCGGGTAAGGTATCAATGACTGTAGCAGCAATGACAGGCTATGCATCAGAATAGGATTAACGGAAAGCAGTAACATGCTACACTACTCTAATGCAAGCAGTATAGAGAAGAGTAGGCGATATCTGGTGATCAAAGGGGGGGCTTGCCTGGTTGCTCTGGCAAGAGAGAGGGGTCGTCAACTCCGTAGTCGAACTGGTCAGCAGCAGCGTCGGTCTCGTAGTCTACCGGAGAGAAGAGGGGGAAGAAATAATGAATACAGAGCAAACAAAGCATCACAAAATATAACAAGGCAATACGCGGTGTTCGGTGTGCCCTAACGCGGTAGTAGGTGATACCGGTGAAGGGGGGAAAACATCCGGGAAAGTATTCCCGGTGTTTTGTGTTTTCTGACAGATGAACCGGAGGGGGAAAGTTGCGAGTTTGATATGTTAGGGGTGTGTGGCGGACGAACGGGTTGCGTGTCCGGATTCGTCTCGTCGTTCTGAGCAACTTTCATGTTGAAAATATTTTAATCCGAGTTACGGATTAAAAGATATGATTTTCTAAAGATTATATTAATTTTTGGAATTTAATTAATTAATTATTTAATTCGAAAATGAATTTATGACGTCAGCATGACGTCATGCTGACGTCAGCAGTCAACAGGGTTGACTTGGTCAACCCGACAGGTGGGTCCCGTTCGTCATTGACTGTTTAGTCTAATTAATGTTTAGCTAATCTAATTACTGTTTAATTAAACTAATTAGTTAATTAGGTTAATCTAATTATGATTAATTAACTTAATTAATTCCTTAATTAATTAATTAATTTAATTATTATTTATTTATTTAATATATATATTTTAATTCTTTTTTTTTATAAAACCGTTCTGGGGCCGGGCCCCACATGTCTGTGGCCCATAGGGGCCTAGAGGGCGCGGGCGTCGGGGCACAGCCCGAACAGGGGCGCACCCGACCGGGCATTGCGGGGCGGCGGTGTGGGGGTGAGGCCACCGGGCGCGACCGAGGCAGTCGGCACGCGTGCGGGCGCCGGGAATCGGCAGCGAGGGGCGGCGTCCAGGCGAAGGCCGCGACGCAGTGGGGGGGCGCATGAGGAGGCGATGGTGGCGCGGCCACGGGTCACGAGCAGGGCGGCCGAGCGCCGTGGCCGCGGCCGTGGGCCAGCGAGGCCGTGCACGGGAGCGACGGGGAGAGGCACGCGGTGAGCGTGCAACGGGCGGGGCCGGAGCGCGTCGACCGCGGGCAGGGATGGTG
>NW_021253142.1:0-1060 GCF_002162155.2 Triticum dicoccoides
TAGGTTGGCGTCTTTCCACATATCGTACTTGGGGATGCCCCTGGGGGAGTCCAGAATTTTGGTGAGTGGGTATGATCCGCTTGTGGGACGAGTAGCGTCCCGCGCGGAGCCCTGGTGCGATAGGTTCACTTCTAAAGGTAGCAAAACTGTCCTCATTAGCTCTAACCATGCCAGCCTCTCCATGTATATGATGGGGATGTACATCTTACCCAAAGGTGTGCATAGCTCCTTTGACAAGGAGCTGGCTAGGTTCTTCTGGCAGGCAGGGGATGGTCGGCCCAAGTTCCATATGGTGAAATGGGCGGACATATGCTTGCCAAAGGACTGAGGCGGGTTGGGCATCCCTGCGTCTCGCCGGATGAATGTGGCGCTCATGCTGCGTTGGGTTTGGCGGATCTGGCGGGGCGATGGGGGGCTGTGGCTGTAGCTGATTGAGGCCAAGTACTTGCAGGGCCAACCCCTTCTAGCTTGCTCTCACTTCGCTAGGTCCCAATTCTGGAAATCAATTCAGGCCATTAAGGAAGAGATCAGGCTGGGTTTGCGGTTCTCGGTTGGAAATGGGTCTGGGACTCAGTTCTGGCTAGATCCTTGGCTTGATGGTGAGCCCCTTTGCACGCGATTTCCTAGGCTTTTTGTGATTTGTGCCGATCCGGCCATCCTTGTATCGGCGGCTGCTTTGGATGAGGGATGGAACATCGCGTTCCACCGCTCATTCGGACCAGCTGAGGTATATGAATGGATAGACTTGAGGGAAATAGTCCCTCTTCCTCTGTCCCAGGACCCAGATTATGTTTCTTCGAGTCTTTCTCCTTCGGGAGAATTCTCCGTTAGCTCGGCGTATCAGGCGTTGTGTCGTCTGCCGGTTCCAACGTGGTTATCCCCACAGTGGAAAGCTCTGTTGCCCCTGAAGATTAAGATTTTCGTATGGCAGCTTCTCAGAGATCGTTTACCCTCAGGGACCGAGGTGCTAAAACGTCATGGTCCCGGAAATGGTCTTTGCCCTTTGTGCCACGTCCCGGAAATGGGCATGCACATTTTGTTCTCTTGCGTAGCAGCGCAG
>NW_021253143.1:0-780 GCF_002162155.2 Triticum dicoccoides
GCCCCCTTTAGTCCCGGTTGGTGCCACCACCCGGGACCAAAGGCCTCTTTTCAGCAGAAGCGGCGGCCTTTGGTCTCGATTGGTGGCACCAACCGGGACTAAAGGGGGCATTAGTCCCGGTTGGTGCCACGAACCGGGACTAATGCACCCCTTTAGTACCGGTTGGTGCCACCAACCGGGGCTAATGGGCCTTGCACAACGGCGTGGTGGTGGGAGTTTAGTCCCACTTCGCTAGCTGAGAGAGAACCGCACCTGTTTATAAGGTGCGATGCGCCAATCTTCTCGAGCTCCTCTCTAAAGCAGGCTTTCGGGCCTAATCTGTCTCTATGTGCCTGTGGGCCTACTGGGCTTACTACGGGCCTGAATCCTGGCCCATTGTTGGGTTTCTAGTCGTATTCAGACCGTGGGGGCTAGTAGGAGGCACTTTTTTTTCTTTACTTATTGTTGCTATTTATTTATTTTTTCCAGTTTTTTGTTTTCTTTTCTGCATTATTTATTTTCTTTTGTTTTTTGCTTTATTTTTTAATTCTTTTTGCTTTTAGTTTTAGAAAAATTATAAACTTTCTGTTAGTGCCATTAGTTTTCAAATTTGAAAACACTTTTTTTGTTTTTTTGTTTTCTTTCTTTCTTTATTTATTTTATTTTGTTTCTACTTTCAACAAAATATTTATTGTTGCTATTTTTAGTTTTTTCCAGTTTTTTTGTTCTGTTTTCTGCATTATTTATTTTATTTTGTTTTTTGCTTTATTTTTTAATTCTTTTTGCTTTCAGTTTTAGAAA
>NW_021253144.1:0-501 GCF_002162155.2 Triticum dicoccoides
CGCCGATAAACTTAGCCGAGCAGGACCGTGGTAGAGAGGAGGTCATGCAACAACGCATCGATGGTTATGTGGACGACGGGGTCAGGGACATGCTAGATGATGTCATTGCTGCAGAAACGGCACATGCAACACCTTCAGAGAATGAACCGGAGGAGCCAGAGGCAACCGCAAAGGCCTTCTTGGAGGTCTTGGCCTCGTCGAAGAAACCTCTTTATGCGGGTGCAAAAATATCTCAGCTGGATGCCATCTCACAATTGATTGCAGTCAAGGCTGAGTACGGCTGTAGCCAAAAATGCTTCGAAGCATTCTTGGGAGTATGGGCTAACAGCCTCCCTGAGGGTCATGAACTGCCGAAAAGCATGTACGATACAAAGAAAATCATAAAGGCACTCTCTATGGATTATGAGAAAATAGATGTTTGCCCGAAGAATTGCCTTTTGTTTAGGCACGAGTATGCGGATGACAAGTACTGTAGGCAGTGCGATTCGTCCCGAAGGATAA
>NW_021253145.1:0-1307 GCF_002162155.2 Triticum dicoccoides
AGACATGGCAGGAGTATTTATACCTGACGAACTCCATCGTCTCTAGTTCCATCGACACCAGAAGATTCCACTCCAGCCTATGACAAAAAAAAACAAAAATAGTGTGGAGCAGTCAACATAATACACAAAAAAGAGGTCCAAAGCCACAAAAAACCTAGAACATACATTATCAGTGCCAACGCCAGCGTCCTGACGGATCATTTCATCCACAATATGCCCAGCATCCTTCTCATACCGACCGCATTTTTCTTCTTGTGAATGTCTCAATTGAGCATACGAACAACGAACATTTGTCACTGCAATCTTCAGGCTTTCAATAACACCACAATAAAAATTGTGAGCAGCAACAATATCTTCATCTCGTGGGCCATGGCCAACAGGGAAAAAACTAGCAACTGTCCTCAACCTGTCACCAGAGGTTGGCAAATCTTCAGTCAACTTCAAAACCTTCAGAAGAAGCTCATCAATCTCCTCATGCTTTTTGTCGCCAACAGATGTCTGTTTATAAGAGCTTGTATTATCAAACATCTGTCGAGGCATGAAACCATGAGTATGCGGCACCTCATCATCACAAACAGGAAGCTGACTACAGATAGGCTCATAAACCCTATCATGAATGCTAGGCCCCGCATCAGAGCTGTCGTGTACCACTGCAATAGTACGGTTGTACACAATATCACCTGACGCCTTCCACTGCAAAAAAAGACAACACGCAAAGAGAAGTACACATGTGAGTACTAGAAGAGTTCACATTTATAATGACTACACATTTTTTTTAAATCTGATATTAAAAAATCAGCTGCACTAACCGGCAGCTTCCCAAATTTGTAACTTTCCAAGTAAATCTTTCCCTTCACAAGCACATACTCATTGTACAACTTCATCAGGTCCTTGGTCATCAGGTATGACGCGCGTGGCTGCATGACTGAAAATTTGTGAAGCTTCAAGCAGTCAAGATACATAATCAGGGGGACAATGGCACAAACCTCTGCACAATTCTGCTTGCTGCCTTCTAATTGCCACCTAACCACAGCTGCCTGCAACTCATCAACAACAAGCTGACAAAAGTCCATATGAGCCATAGTCGCATAATCCATGTTCTCTACCATCGCAGCAACTCTACCCAAACGAACTGCAGGCCCTGGGCACAGCAAATTCTGGTAAAGTATCAGGAAGAACACCTTCACAGCAAGGTCAACACTCACATAATCATCTTCCTCCACCAACACCTTCAACTTATCAAGCAAGTCCTTGACACCTATACTTTTTGAACGGTCAAAGCCAAGCTCATCCTTGAGGGCAGTCAA
>NW_021253146.1:0-450 GCF_002162155.2 Triticum dicoccoides
GAACGGAGGAAAGTAACACATGGAGAACAAACGCAAACCGCATCACAGATCCAACTTGCAGTGTGAGGACTAGCTTCAAATTTTGTGATGGCATGTAAACGATGCATCTGTGTTGAGTTGATTGAATTGAATTAAATAAAGGATGATTTTTTGTCAAATGAGAAAATAAACAAGGATGAAAAATTGAAACCCCAGTCCCCACCCGACTAACCCAAAACTAGCTCGCAAACTCCTCCTCTCCAATCCCGCCGCCGCCTGCTCTCCCCGCCGGCGACCCCGTCTCCCCATTCCCACCGCCGACCTTCTCTCCCCCGCCGCCGGGTGACCTCCCTCGTCAGCTGAGCTCGTCCATCCACCCATGGAAACCCTAACCTTCCACCCACCCACCCATGGATGATGGATGGATGGATGGAGGGGTGGATGGGGTGCACCAGTTCCGGCGATGACGGC
>NW_021253147.1:0-1626 GCF_002162155.2 Triticum dicoccoides
GAGGAAGATGAACTTCCGTCGAGGACGACTTCATTTCAAGAAGGGGAGGATGATGAGGACATCAATACAATTGTTACACCCACAGCCCCTGCTGCTATACATACTGGACCAATTACTAGAGCTCGTGCACGCCAACTAAATTACCAGGTACTTTCGTTTCTTGGTAATGATTCTAATGTTCATGAGAATATGATGCTGCCTAAATTGGATACATTTGTTTTGCTTACAAATGAAGGGCCTAGCTTGGAGAAGGATGAACATTGGAGCAAGAACAAGGATGGAGATGATGGCATGCGCAAGGGGAACAAGAATGGAGTTACAAGTGATGATTTCAGGACTTTGAAGCCACCATAATGGGTGCATGAAGCCTTGGACGAAATATACAAGATGCCACTTCATAAATTTCGTCCCGAGGCTATTTTAGGTGCTGCGTCACCTTATTATTGGGCCAGGCCCATGTAATTTCGAAATACATAAGTATAGGCTATTTTTAGAGTCCGTATGTGTGGGAAACAAGAGATAGGGTTGATTTCGGACTCCTCCACCAAGGGCCACGAAATTCCCCCCTCTTCCTCCATATATACAGCCCTTAGGGCATCGTTTAGACTTTGGGTTTTGTTTAGATTAAAAGTTCGCCATAGCTGCAACTTCGCGTACTTCGTTTGTGTTCAACGACCAGACAAAGGCGTCAAAGAACCCCACCTTGATCAATAAAGCTTTCATCTTATATTCGCAATATCCAGATTGCAATCTTAGTTTCTTGCTTGTTCTTCGTTTGCTCGCAGGAAACAGACCCTCGTGGTCAGGTTGATCGTGCTCCGGCGTGGTCAATAACCTCTCGGAGTTGGTTTAGCGATTGCTAAGACGCGACGTCCTCGCACGTTCGTAGTCGGATCATCAAAGTCGACTTCCACCAAAGCGAAATCCACCATCTCATCGAAAGACGGGACACCTTTGCCTCTATCAGAATATGGACATCATCTCGTACCTGAGGTGGTGGTGCAGGCCTACCATTACGAATATATACCTGAGGTCGACCTGCTGGTGGTGGTGCTGGTGGCTGCTCGTAGATCTGATTTTGATCAACCTCATCCTCATAATCGCCCGCATACTCATCATCCTCCCGGGTACCAGCAGGAGCAGTAGCAGGAGCCAAAGAAGCACCAACAGCAGTAACAGCGGCACCAGAATTTTGTCCTAGCTCAATAGGAACACGCTATGCTCGTCCATACTGATTCGGAAGGGGCGTAGTTGTTGTTGTTGCAGAGGTGCGACAGGTGCAGCCGGTGGTGGAAGACGCGCAAGCAGTTCATTAAATCTGTTATCGAGCTTTGTTTCGAACGTCTTCTCAAGGCCAGTGATCTTCTCCATGGCCTCTTCAAAATTGTTCAGCACATCTTGTACCTGTTCAGTCATCATTTGCTGAAACTTATCATGAAGCTCCTTGTTCGATAAGTTCTCCCAGTCAATCTCGTCGGCTTGTGATCCTGGCACGGTTAGCAGCAATAGAAACACACAAGAATATGATCCTACAGACTACTAAGAAGTGGTGTGATGAGGACATCAATACAATTGTTACACCCACAGCCCCTGCTGCTATACATACTGGACCAATTACTAGAGCTC
>NW_021253148.1:0-809 GCF_002162155.2 Triticum dicoccoides
CTGTTTTGCGGTCCCGGAGTGATTTCCATGATTAACGAACCCTGGGGTGAGTTTACGTGTCGGTCATCAACACAGGCAGTTTTGGCCGATTCTGGCCTGTTTCATGGACTACTACTCACAGTTTTGCGGTCCCGGAGTGATTTCCATGATTAACTAACCCTGGGGTGAGTTTACATGTCGGTCATCAACATGGCAGTTTTCGCCAATTCTTGCCCGTTTCATGGACTATTACTCACTGTTTTGTGGTCCCGGAGTGATTTCCACGATTAACGAACCCTGCGGTGCGTTTACGTGTCGGTCATCAACACTCACAGTTTTGGCTGATTCTGGCTCGTTTCTTGGATTATTACTCACTGTTTTGAGGTCCTGAAGCAATTTCCATAGTTATTGAACCCCAAGGTGCACTTATATGTTGGTCATCAACATTGGCAGTTTTGGCCGATTATGGCCCATTTCATGGACTATTACTCACTGTTTTGGGGTCGCGGAGTGATTTCCATGATTAACGAACCCTGGGTGCATTTACGTGTCGGTCATCAACACAGGCAGTTTTGGCCGATTCTGGCCCGTTTCATGGACTACTACTCACTGTTTTGCGGTCCCGGAGTGATTTCCATGATTAACGAACCCTGGGGTGAGTTTACGTGTCGGTCATCAACACTGGCAGTTTTGGCCGATTCTGGCCCGTTTCTTGGACTATTACTCACTGTTTTGTGGTCCCGGAGTGATTTCCACGATTAACGAACCCTGGGGTGCGTTTACGTGTCGTTCATCAACACTCGCAGTTTTGGCCGATTCTGGCCCGTTTC
>NW_021253149.1:0-719 GCF_002162155.2 Triticum dicoccoides
AGTAAAAACATCTGAAGCAGGGCCAGTCATTGATTTTATATCCGGCGTGGTGCATCGTTACGGTTTCCCGCATAGTATCATCATTGATAACGGCTCCAACTTTACAGCTGATGAGGTGAAATCCTGGTGCGCTAAGTTGGGCATTAAACTTGACTATGCATCCGTATACCACACTCAAACAAACAGCCAAGTTGAACGGGCCAATGGTCTGATCATGAGCGGCATTAAGCCCAGAATGGTGAGCTCCTAACAAGAATCCGATAAGCACCGGGTTGAGGAACTTGATTCTGTATTCTGGGGGCTGCGGACCACGCCCAATCAAACGACCGGATACACACCTTTCTTTATGGTGTACGGCGCAGAGGTTGTATTACCATGCGACATTATTCATGACTCTCGAGTGCGCATGTACGAAGAGCGAGAAGCTGAACTAGATCGGCAGGACGACTATACGGACTTGAAGAGGAGCGCGACATTGCAAATGCCCATTTCGCATTCTATCAACAACAGGCCAGGCGATACCAAAGCAGGGAAGTGCGGGCTAAGACATACAATGTCAGAGAACTTGTTTTACGCCTCCCAGAAAAGAAAAAGGACAAGCTCAAACCAAAATGGGAGGGGCCCTTTATCATAGATGAAGTCCTTACAGGAGGATCCTATCGCCTTCACAATGCAGCGGATAATCGCCTTGAGTCCGAACCTATGGAACGCCGCGCGTT
>NW_021253150.1:0-602 GCF_002162155.2 Triticum dicoccoides
AAAATTGGTCTTTGCCGTCAGGCCCGACCAAAAACTGACGGCAAAGACAGCCACAGACGGCAAATTAGCTGATTCCTGTAGTGTGAGGAGCTATCCGTAACCAGCGAGATATGCGCTTCGTCAGATAGCATAGTCTGCTCTGAATACCTTGTTTTCACTCCAGAATTTGCCATCACCGTGTCAAATGGATGATGCACACGAAGAGCAGTTGAATGTACTGACATTGTTGACAATTGTAATATGTAACGAAAAAAGGATGGCCTGATATAAGTTACATATAAGATGACTGGCTAAGCAGGATGGTATTGCAAAATTCACATATATGATGCCCGGCTAAACAAGATGGCGTTGCATAATTCACATAAACGATGAATGAACTAAACAGATGGCATTCGCACAAAGGATGTCTAAACTAAGCAGATGACATATTTGTGTATAAAGTAAGCAATGCAAGACACCATATGCATGATATAACCAACATCAGCATGCCAAGTTAGAGCGAAGACCCCAGGGGGTAAATAGGAGTTGTCTTCTCCTTCTGAATCCCCCTCAGAACAGATATCTTCCTCTCGATTACAATCCGAAATGTGTGGAGGGGGGGG
>NW_021253151.1:0-2537 GCF_002162155.2 Triticum dicoccoides
CGCCCATCGCTGGTCACCCCACTTGGCTGCTTGTCGCAGCATCCCGTCGCGCATGGCCATGGGGACTGCCGGACTGGCACGCCATGGCGAAGAGCGCGGCCATGGAAATGGCACGGCAGCCCTGTCCCGAGGGGCGAGCGAACGGCACAGGAGACGGGAGCTGAGGCCAGCCTGGACCCATGGAGTTTGCTGCCTTGGCTCCCCCGACGCCGTGTGTATCTAGAGGAGCGAGAGAAGAAGGGGATTTCGCTCGAGGAAGAAGAAAAGAAAGGGATAAGGTGTGCACTTTGTGTGGGCCTAGGGGTGTGAGTGCGCGAGCAACGACGCGACCGGCCGAAACTCGGCCGGTCGTCCGATTACAAATGTTTCCCATAGTATTTAACCTGCCGTTAAAGCACATCGCGGATAAAAAAAGAAACGTGACCCTGCAGGCATGCGCGCTGCTCCCGCCCGCTACTTTCCTACGCAGCACTGGCCCCACTCGCCTCATAGTGCCATTGCTCCACCGGCCGCCTGCCGCCGGCTGCGCGCCACGCCAGAGTGAGCTCCATGCATAACAGTAGGCACATCCCGTCGTGCTGCCACAGCTTCTGTTGCCGTAGCCTAGGTCGCGGAGGTGAGCTCTGGATCCCAGGACCCTGCACGTCGCTGCAACCCAAGCCGAATGAGCCGCACACAGCAAAGCTTTCTTCCACTCACGTTGCTCGTTGAACACACATGCAAAAAGGTCTATGCGTAAGGGCAAAAGTGTCTTTTTACATGCAATCTAACACCGTTAATCGAAAAATGGACGGAAGTATCATAAAGGGTATAAAATTTAGACTTGGTGTTACATAGGGAAGAAAAAAATTCCAGTGTTAAATAGGGAAACCAAATTCAAAATAGCGTTAAATAAGGAATTCTTTCTTTCCACTTACCTTTGGCATGAGCAGAGACGGGTCTCGGTGGAGGAAAACATTTAGATACATTATAACTGAGCACTTTTCCTGCCCTCTCAGGCCATTAGCTTTTTCAACCGTCAGATCATCCTTTGATGCATTTTTGGCCATTGGATTTCCTCTTAATCCCGCTTTGACTGGCAACGTTCGCTACAATTGAGAGGTTTCCTTGCTGGGCCGCTATTCTGGTGACAATTTTGGGTGTCTGGTATAAAATTCGGCCTAATGGGCTTCTACGAGTTTCCGCTTGTGCATCCTTGAAAAAAAATACACCCGTCACACCACTGTCCCTTCGTCTCCATCGTGTGGCGGCTGACGAGACCTAGCTGACGCCGCCGCCACCGTGTTCTCCGTCTCGCAGCTCCTCTCACCATCGTCTTTCCGCCCTAGATTCATTTCGGTACAGATCTAACCCCATCTCAAATCTTCGATTCTCCTGCGACCCTTGACTGCATCTTCTTCAACCTCGACTCCCTGGAACCCTCCCAGTGACGTCGTCTAGCCGCCCTCGGCCTCACCATCATCTGATGCAGGGGAGTGATACCGCCACCTCCATCTCCCCTTTCCTTGCCTCTAAACCAAACCGAGAAGAAACTCATCTCTTCCCCTCTCCCAGGGCATCCTCTCTTACCCTCCCGTGGCTCCTCGTCCTTCTCCCATGGCCACCAAATTCTGCAATGATCTTTTATTCATGTTGTTCTTTGTCACCAGATCGCCAGCAAGGTCATAGTTCGTGATTTGTTCGTCTCGCAATAGAGGTGGGATTGATGTTTCATCGCGAATTGCACAAATAAGTGTCGCATCTTGACTCAGATTGGTTTGGATTTGTGCAGATGGTGGAGGTGGAGGAGAAGTCTGACCGAGGGATCGAGGGAGGTGGAGGAAGAGCTGGTGGCCGGCACCGCTCCTTCGGCCAGGAAAATGTGGGCACTCCTGTTTATGCATATCGACTCACTCGTGGGGTCGGTGAGTCACTATTGCCCAAGATCAAGCGGTGGATTGTGCTCACGAGCAAAAGCAGTCACATCATCATCTTCAGGGCTAAGATCGACGTGCTCCTGCCCTTTAGGCCCTTTGCCATCAAGTTCTACTACCTCTCCAGAAACCACGATAATCACACTTATAAATTAATTTTCAGTATTCATCAGAATTGTACAGTATCACTTGCCCTTTTATGTTTAATTATTTTTCCTATTTGGTGTTACTTTTGAATCTTTCATAGCACAAGCATCTGTTTCTTATGCATTCTATGTCACGTTTAGTCGCAGGAGCAAGACTGACATGTAGTGCCTTCTATATCCTCGATTTTCAATCTTCAAATGGTTCATATTAAGCAGATGTACTCAAACATGTAATTATGTTTTTCCAGCAATTGTGCTTTATGCTAACATAATTTGAAATAAATCCCTGTGTTCTAGGAGGACAAATTCGAGCTCCATATTATTTGGTCTGCTGCTTCTTCCGGGTTGTTTTCTACCTTCCAGTAGATTCTATGAAGCTCCAATGGCTAACAAAGAGATTAGTGCTCGTGCACTATTATGCCTCAAGTTAATTATCTTGTGACGCAATTTCATATTTTATGGTCTGATTGCTCTAGGT
>NW_021253152.1:0-557 GCF_002162155.2 Triticum dicoccoides
GAATGAGCAAACTAAGGAAGGTTTGCGTCCTTTTCTTTGTTTGGTTTAGTCCTTTTCGTTTGGTCAATCTGGGCCAGGTACTTCTATGTTGATTTCTATATTGAAAGGAAGGATCCAATGTGTTGGGGCTACTAAATTAAAAAAGGAATTATCCTGCTATTAAAGGGAATATGTATTCTTGGTTTGGTTTAGTCCTTTTGGTTTGGTCAATCTGGGCCAGGTACTTCTATGTTAAAGGGCCTTTGATGGGCTTTCATAGAGGCCGCGAAAAATATTTGGGTCAAAATAAATCAACATTGTGGGAATTGAACACAGGACCTCCTGTCTAGATCTTCGATGCAACTAATTAAGCAAATGAGCAAACTAAAGGAAGGATTGCGTCCTTTTCTTTGTTTGGTTTAGTCCTTTTCGTTTGGTCAATCTGGGCCAGGTACTTCTATGTTGATTTCTATATTGAAAGGAAGGATCCATAGGCTTCAATGTGTTGGGGCTACTAAATTAAAAAAGGAATTATCCTACTATTGAAGGGAATATGTATTCTTGGTTTGGTTTAGTCC
>NW_021253153.1:0-391 GCF_002162155.2 Triticum dicoccoides
ACAGTGCGCCATTAGTAGTTTTGCAAAAAAAGGAATAAAAAATATAATAAAAAAACAACATTAGTGGCGCACTTTCCGACAGGTGCGCCATTACTAGTTACAACTAGTAATGGCGCACTATGTCTGGATGCGCCATTAGTATGTTTGGACAGGCGCACAAGTTCAAAAAAAATTGATACTAATGGCGCACCCTGGGCCAGGTGCGCCATTAGTAGTTTCAACTCTAATGGCGTATCAGAAGGTGGTGCGCCATTAGTATATACTAATGGCGCACCGCTTGTCTGGTCCGCCATTAGTGTCAATCCCATCTATAGCCCTTTTTCTAGTAGTGACTTATAGGAATAGCCCAACGGATTGATTGGAAAGAATAACTTTGAGGTGGTTTCATACC
>NW_021253154.1:0-969 GCF_002162155.2 Triticum dicoccoides
TCCATTCTACTTGCGGTTGTGTTTAATTCTGTCTAACATATTAGATGCACTAGTCATCTAGCCCGTGCACATGCATGGGCTAGCTTACACCAGTAGAAAAGGGGGCAATGGTCCAGGCCGGTCCAGCACATTAGTCCCGGTTCAATCCAGAACCGGGACCAATGGAGGCATTGGACCCGGTTCTTGAGCCCCGGGGGCCGGCCGGGCCACGTGGGCCATTGGTCCCGGTTGATGGGACGAACCGGGACCAATGGGCCTCGCTCTTGGCCCAACACCATTGGTCCCGGTTGGTGGGACGAACCGGGACCAAAGGGTTGGTCCTCGTTGCGGCCAGAGTTTAGTCCCACCTCGCCAACCGAAGGGGAATTGGACCGGTTTATAAGCCCCTCCCTCTCTGCCATATTGAGCTCATCTGAAAATGAAAATAGATGCCCTTATATAGGGAAATTAGCCTAAATTCATACGGATTTCGATTGAAATTCGTTATGAATTT
Organism: Triticum dicoccoides; assembly: GCF_002162155.2. NCBI lineage: Eukaryota > Viridiplantae > Streptophyta > Magnoliopsida > Poales > Poaceae > Triticum > Triticum dicoccoides. The sequence goes on from NW_021253154.1 coordinate 494, forward strand.
AAGTTGATTTTCCTCTATAAGCGCATCTATGCTCATTTCTGAGTAGTTTTTTATATTTTTTTTCTTTTCTGCTATATTTATTTTTTCTTTCTTTTTATTTCTGAGTTGTAATAAGCCATTAAAAATAAGGATATATGCTCCTTTTTTAGTACAGTGAATCACAACTATTTTTTGCTTCTATTCATTTCTGAGTAGTTTTCTATATAGTTTCTTTTTTCTTTTCTGTTATATTTATTCTTTTGTTTTTATTTCTGAGTTGTAATAAGTCATTAGAAATAAGCATCTATGCTATTTTTTTAGTAAAGTTAATCAAAATTATTTTTTCTTCTATTTATTTCTGAGTGGTTTTTTATATAGTTTTTTTTCTTTTCTGCTACATTTATTTTTTTCTTTTTATTTCTGAGTTGTAATAAGTCATTCAAAAAAAAAGAGGCGCAATGCTCGTTAAGACGAAGCCGCTCCCCCGGAGCAATACG
>NW_021253155.1:0-1027 GCF_002162155.2 Triticum dicoccoides
ATTCACCGCGGTAGAGGATGCAGTCGTTGATGCATGCATGTATCTTCAGAACCTCTAAACCTAGAGGGCAGACAACCTTCTTTGCTTCGTACGTACTGGCGGGCAACTCGTTATCCTTTGGAAACATATTCTTCAACATTTTCAGCAAGTTTTCAAATGCCGAGTCAGCTACACCTGCCTCTGCCTTCCATTTCAGCAAATCCAGTGTGCAGCCCAGCTTTTTCAGACCATCATCGCATCCGGGGTACAGCGCCTTTCTGTGATCCTCTAACATGCGATCCAAATTCTCCCTCTCCTTTTCAGTTTCGCAGCGTCTCCGTGCATCAGTAATGGTCCGACCAAGATCATCAACGGGATCATCACGTGCCTCTTCTTCACCTTCCCCTTCACCTTCAGCATCCTCCATGAAAGTATCACCGAAATGAGCAAGATAGCTTTCATCGAGGAAATCATCCCCTTCTTCATCTTCTTCCATTATAACCCCTCTTTCTCCATGCTTGGTCCAACAATTATAGCTTGGCATGAAACCGTGCCGAAGCAGATGCACGTGAACATCTCTTGAGGAAGAGTAACCCTTCTGATTCTTACAGATAACACATGGACAGATAACAAAACCCCCCTGCTTGTTCGCATTAGCCACTACGAGGAAATCTTTCAAACCCGTAGTGAACTCGCCGGAGAGTCGGTTACCGTACATCCATTGCCGATTCATCTGCATTATTATAATATAAAATATATAATTAACCATCATGCATTTGTTAAACTAACTAGCTACAAACAATATAAATTAAACAATGAACTACACACATGCATATTTTATCAATGACACATCAAAGGTTCATCAAGTTGCTAACCGCGATCGAGGAGTGTGGCTCCAACACTTCATGTCATGTTTGTTTCATGCTCTTGGGGCATTTCATCAAACACCTTATGTGCATAAGAGGAACCAAAAGCAAACCTACACCCACTTGTGAAGAGAATGGCTCCAAATGGCTAAGTGTTGGCTGCTGGATGGGTATATATAGGG
>NW_021253156.1:0-1433 GCF_002162155.2 Triticum dicoccoides
TTTTTTCTCCTCGTTTTGTTTTCCGAATTATTTGTCCCGTTCATCTAGCCAATTTGTTTGCTCATTTTTTTCTCCGAATTATTTGTCCTGTTCATCTAGCCAATTTTGAATCCAAATTGGAGGAGAGGAGAGGAGATGATGGAGGGCGCCATGGAGGAGGGGAGGGGGAGGAGGAGCCATGGGTGGAGGAGGAGACATGGAGGAAGGGACGAGGAGGAGGAGCCTTGGAGCTTGTAGTCTTGGAGGAGGATGAGCCATGGAGGAGGGGAGGAGGAAGAAGACCCTTGGAGGAGGGGAGGAGGAGGAGCCTTGGAGGAGGAGGAGCCATGGAGGAGGAAGAGGAGGGCGCCATGGAGAAGGTGGAGAGGAGGAGATGATGGAGGAGAGGAAGAATGAAGAGGTAAGGAGGAGAAGGAGGCCGGCTGGGTATTATATACGCCTGGATCCTCTTATTAGTGGCGCATTTGGCAATTTGGTAAGGCTGAGGGAGCTTCAGATTTGCTTCAAGGATTGTAGTTTTGATTTGTATGAAGGTTTCGTGAAGTCTCTGTGCAACCTACATTGCATCGAAAGTCTTTGTATTGGTGACGCTTGCAAAGAAGGACCATCTCCTGAATTGATGGATCTCTTGGGAGAACTTTGGGTGACTCCCGTACATCTCCGGATATTTTTGTCTTGGATGCCCATCCAACTCTCTGCGCTGCGAGGGTTGATAAAGAGAGACCCCTCGCATATCTTGGACCTCTCTGAGTTAATCTTCTGGGAAGTGAAGGAAGTGCAGCAGGGAGGACATGGAAATCATTGGGGGGTTGTTGTCCCTTCGCCGTCTCCGCATTAGGAGCACCCACCAAACACAACCGCTGCTTGTCATCAGTGCAGATGGGTTCCGCTTTATGGTTGAAATTCACTTGAATTGTGGGTTAGTAGCGCAAATAATGTTTGAACCAGAAGCTTTGCCGAAGGCGGAAACAATTTGCTTCAGTCTGGGCGTGCGGGTGGGGAAAGAGGATGGTAACTGTGGCTTCGGTTTGGGCCTGCAGGGCCTTCGATTTTGGTAGTATGTCTGTGTTGATATGCGTTGTGGTGGAGTAATGGTTCGGGAGGCCAAGCAAGCGGAGGCTGCGGTCACACCACCGTCGGCATCGCACGGACTCTTCTTTTGGCAGCTCCCCACCGTCATCTTCACATAGCGGCACTGCATGGCCACCATCCTCCTTCTTGCGCCGTCGGCCTCCATCTCGCATGAAGTCCGTCACGCCACAGCCGACGCCATCGCAGCGCCGGTCACCATGGACCATCTTGTCGTGGATGACGTCCTCGCCACGCCGACCACCACACCATCATCATCTTGAGGTATCGCACCGCAAACCGGCCACCAGCGACATCGCGCCGCCAACAGCCTCCACCTCGCGCCGACGTCCTCCACGTCACAT
>NW_021253157.1:0-918 GCF_002162155.2 Triticum dicoccoides
CATGAACAACTGGGGATGAGCGGATACTTGACAAGTGCGGCGATTTATTTGAAGGGGTATTCATGTGGCAAAGAACTGCTAGGCAGTAGGCACGAAGTATTCTCGGAACAATAGAGAAAACTTCGGGTATCTTGTAATAACAAGAACAATGGGGAATGATCGTAAGAATGGCAAGTGTAAGTAGTTATCCATAAGGATTTATCGGTGGTCGGGAATAGCAAAAGTGATGGGCACAAAGTCTCGAGAGAATATCAAAGAGTATCTCCGAAATCTTCTGGTGCAGTCGGTGACCATCTGGACTGAAGGGGCTCTCCGGGAGAAAGTATTTTCGAGAACCTAAAGTTAGTTTTTAGTAAAAATCGTTTAACCCGAATAGAAGAGGGTTCAGAATCCCAGAGTAAAGGTCGAGGAATAAAAGATCCTAATACCTCCCGATGGCGACGTGGGCCCATGGGCCACACATCCATGTTAGTAAAAGTTTTTCAACGACTAGACTCGACTTCGGCCAAGGAGTTGGAAAGGGGGATTCCTACAAGCAGTCGGCTCTGATACCAACTTGTGACGCCCCCGATCCAATCGTACACTAATCATGCACGCAAACGTGTACGATCAAGATCAGGGACTCACGGGAAGACATCACAACACAACTCTAAAACATAAATAAGTCATACAAGCATCATAATACAAGCCAGGGGCCTCGAGGGCTCGAATACAAGTGCTCGATCATAGACGAGTCAGCGGAAGCAACAATATCTGAGTACAGACATAAGTTAAACAAGTTTGCCTTAAGAAGGCTAGCACAAACTGGGATACAGATCGAAAGAGGCGCAGGCCTCCTGCCTGGGATCCTCCTAACTACTCCTGGTCGTCGTCAGCGGGTTGCACGTAGTAGTAGGCACCTCCGGTGTAGTAGGGGTC
>NW_021253158.1:0-859 GCF_002162155.2 Triticum dicoccoides
TATTTCGGTAGGGAAAGAGCAATCACCGCACGGTTCAGATTTTGTTGCCAAGTTCTGTTTGTCAAAAAAAAAGGAAAGAAGGAAGGAATGAAGGACCTGAGTTGTGCCTACTAATTGGAAAGTAATAAAAAAACAGATCGGCCAACACAAAGAGAAAAGGCTGATCGGTTTGATTTGTGTGGGAACGTGTGGATCAGCCAAAGAAAGAAAGGGATTAAAAGAAAGAAAGAGTTTGGAAGGGAATATTTTCACGTTTGGGAATTGAAAAAAAACTGCCATCTGATTGCTTCGGTTTCCAAGATATTCTGCATGTTATTTTGCCACGGAAGGAAACTAGTTGGTTTGGAAAGTTGACCAGCAATTTTTTTTTGAAAAGTCCATATATTTGTGCTTGCTTGTGTCACGTACTAAAAGAAAGGATTGCACATCCTTTTGGAAAGATTGAAAGAAAAAACATGGGAGGAGTTTGGGAGTAGTATTCCACGTCAATTCTTGATAAAAAAAACCTCTCATCCGATTGGTAGTAGTTTTTGAGGGACTCCTGCGTGCAGTTTTTTTTCTTTTGGTGAAGGCAAGTTTGATTCTCAGATCCGTTTGTTCTACGGTTGAAAAAAAAGAGAGCGGCTGGCGGAATAAATAAAAAAGTAAAGAGAGAGAGCAGCCACGATACAAAGTATTTGGAGATATAATCGTGCTACTGTGGGGGCCCTCGTAAGTTTTGTTGGATCGTCAGTCTACACGTGAATTTCACTTGTGTCTTAGGCTCGCGTCTCTAGCACGGTCTAGCCTAGAACCAGCACTCGACCACTTTGAACGAAATTTCAGCTTGCATTAATTAACGTGGTTGTAGCATTTTTTT
>NW_021253159.1:0-602 GCF_002162155.2 Triticum dicoccoides
CTTGTTGGCAAAAGAACTTGTCAGAGGTCTCACACCTCTCAACACGGGCATGAGCCTGAAATCCCAATTTGAGCTCTTGGGACATCTCATATGTCTTATGGCGTTCAAAACGTCATTGGAACCCCGATTCTAATACGTAAGTATGGTGCACTAAACTATCAAGTAGTCATCAGGACGTGACTGTCAGGTGTTCACAACATCCACAGTCGACGTTGTAGGGGTTTGCACATCGAGCGGTGCAGCGAAGACGTAAGCCTTCTGTGTAGCAGTGAGGACACTCCTCGGACTACGGACCCAGCCCGCATCATTGCTTACAATATCTTTCAACTTGGTCTTTCTCTAGGAACATATTGAAACAGGGAGCTACAACGTGAGCTATTTATCTACAACATATTTGCAAAGACAATTTAGACTATGTTCATGATAATTCAGTTCATCTAATCAAATTATTTAATGAACTCCCACTCAGATAGACATCCCTCTAGTCATCTAAGTGAAACATGATCCGAATCGACTAGGCCGTGTCCGATCATCACGTGAGACGGACTAGTCATCAACGGTGAACATCTCATGTTGATCGTATCTTCTATACGACTCATGTT
>NW_021253160.1:0-4877 GCF_002162155.2 Triticum dicoccoides
TACTCTCTATGTGTTACATTGCCAGCATATTCCATGTGCTGACCCGTTTTCGGGCTGCAACTTTTCATGTTGCAGACTTTTCAGACGACGAGTAAGTGGTACGTTAGGGTTACGATTTCCTATACTCAACTTTGCCGTTGGTGTTGATGGGAATCCACAACCTTGTTGCTTCCGCTATATTTTGGATTGAGGTAATAGTATTTACGTTACTTTATACATGTGATTTACCTCTGTTATAAATCCTTCGAGTACTGTGTGTGTCAGCATACTGATCCAGGGATGACACATAAGCACAGAGACTTGATCCATTCGGGTCGGGTCGCTACAAGATGGTATCAGAGCACATGTTGACTGTAGGACGTGACCCTAGAAACTGGCAAGCCAATAGCAAAGATTTTTCTCTACAACTTTCCCTTTCAAAAGATCTTTTACCTCTCTTCTCTTCTGAGCTTATTCAAAAATTTCCTTTAGTGAGAGCATACCCTTTTCCCCTTTTGACGACACGAAGATTTGACTGATGAGACCACCCCAAGAAGTACAGGATATCAGACTAGTAAGACCATTCGGAATGAAGAGGATTTTACCATACATTATGATAATGGAAACTACAGCTGTTGAAGACTCTGAAGACTAGGAGAATTGGAGGCTCTGAAGAATCCGTAGATTTGTATGACCTAGGAAGGCTACCCTTATGGAACTTGGCAGATTATGGAAGTTGTCAATACCCGAGATCAAGGTGTATCGAAGAAAGACTGAAACAAGGAGTACGAGAACTCGAAGAAAATCCTAAGGCAGGGGATATCAACTATGGAAGATAGCTCATGGCAATGACAAGGGCAGAAACACGGTTATCCGTGATGTCATCACCCGCTAATGCTATTGTCACCATGCTGAGTTAAGGATGCAAGTCTTCAGAATGGATTTGATGGAAGAAGGCTGACGGAGCACCTATCATAATATGAAGTTTTAACCCTAGCCGGTGTATCACCAGGATCTGGAGTATTACATCAAGAAGTTTAAGGTGGAGCTCCAGGAAGTCGTATTAGACAAGGAAGCATTTCGTGAAGAACTTAAGACCAGAAGTTGAAAGCAGCCAAGCTAGAGAAGTAAAACCTTGAGATACCGGAGATTTGTCAGGAACTGAAGGACAGTATGACCATGGCTCATGCCAAGGATGTTGAAACCTAGAAGTTTGGAATGCAATTCCAGAATATTCAAGGATGTCACGAGAGACTTCACGTCAACAGAGTTGATCTGGCAAAAGAACTTGAGAAGGACAAGCATGATCGGAAGAAGCCATTGGAGGCATGAACAAGGCTTGAAGAGTTTGGAGACGTTGAAGATTTATTGACCTTTAGAAGACCAAACCCCTGTTATATACCTACGTTAGATGCGATGCTTGTGAGCTGTCATTTGTTTGATGTTTTCTCGACAGCCACAACAAAAAAATCTGTCTTTTCAAAACTGTTGCTTGCATTGTGTGCATCCCTCTCTTGATATCTCTTATCTCACCCCAAACCCTTGAACCCAATAGAGGATGAATGGAGATGAGCTTGTATTTTCTAGACCGATGAGTCAATTGGAGACATACCGATGGATTCAGAACATGGAGGATCATATGGAGAACAACCCTATAGTCGGAAAGGATATGGCCCAGCATGCTCTTCAATGCTTTGAAAGAGGTGCTGCTACTTGGTGGAGGATGTACCAAACCATCAATGGATGGCAAGGAGTAACCACTTGGAAAGAATTTAAGTTGACTTTGCTAAAGTCTCAGTTTGTGTCCCAGAAGTTGAAGCCTTATGGAAAGGATATGAAGAAACCTTGTGCATGCAAGATTTGTGGACAAATCGGACACACCCATAAGGAACACAAGGATGAACGCCCTAATTGTGAAGGAAGTCACCCCACTGAAGAATGCCCAACTAGACAGATTACTTGTTTCTTGTGTGAAGGGACTACCCACTACCCTGCTCAGTGTCACATTTACCCCATGGTACAAAGAACCATCCAGCAGAAGGAAGAAGAAATGAAAGGAGCCCTCATGGAGATGTTAGAAGAACCTGTGACGAAGGAAGATGTTGAGGACACACACAAAGGAAACAAAATTAAAGCCTGCACCAAGTCATGCTATTCATGTGTAGAAGAAGGTCACATCTCCCGAAATTGTATGAATGGGAATCTAGTAGAATTCCCGACAGAGGAAGTAGAGTATGACCCACAGGAAATAGAAGCCATGATTGGAATGGAAAGGTCCAGGAAAAGAAACCGATTGGAGCCCAGGAGGAACCTGAGTCATATCATCTATTACAAATGCAAGGAGTCAGGGCACTACCTCAGCAATTGCCCACAAATGGAGCCAAGGACCCAACTAGGCTATATAATCACAAGGAAACCTCGAAACTTGCCCGAAGTAATATGTTTCTGTTGTAATGGAGCAGGGCACTTTGCTAGAGAATGCCCGAAGGAGAAGGAGACTTGTGATAAATAGTTGAGTTTGTAACAGAAGTAATATAGTAGTGGTAGTGAGAACATTTTCTTTTATATAGAGGTATTGAATTGAGGCATGTAATGGAAAAACAGGAGATTGTAATGATTTGAGAAGCCTCGTTGGTACTGATATGGATTTTATGAGTTGCTACTCTATGAAGGAGGATTTTGACCATTTTTGAGGATAAGAGAAATATGGTCTATGGAAGATTTGTGTATTTTAAGGGTGGTAGTACCCTGTAAGAACCTTTGACCCCTGGAAAAGATAAGGATACTCCACTGAGTGGATTCAGACGAAAAGGAACATGAGTTTTGTCTCGATATGTGTGATGCCCCAAGAGTATGTGGGATGAAGTTGGAGACCGTCAGTTGTTTGGACCAAATGTGATCAAGGAGTCAGAAGAGAATGTTAAGCTGATTCGAGATAGACTGAAGGTAGCTTAGTCCAGGCAGAAGAGTTATGCAGACTTAAAAACGCAAGGAGGTAGTCTATGAAATCGGAGACAGAGCATGTCTTCATGTGTTCCCTCTGCGAGGAGTTAAACGGATTGGAGTTAAGGGACAGTTAGCCCCGAGGTTTGTAGGACCATACCGAGTTTTGGAGCGTATGGAGAAGTGGCCAACAAGTTGGAGTCACCCGGAGGACTGTCAGGAGTTCAAGATGTGTTTTACGTTTCCCAGTTGAAGAAGTGCCATGCAGAGATGGCCAATATTCCCCTATAAGGACGCTTGACCGCGGAAAGGATAATGATGTGGAGTATGGATTTCATAAGTATAAGTTTTATCACGGTATGTGGGACATCCCACGAGGATGAAGAGATGAAGTGTTATTGGATATAAAGGAGGTACGATGTTGGAAATATGGATCAATGGAAATTCCATGAAGAGTCTGAGTAATCATGTCCCCGTTTGGTGCAAATATAAGGAAAAGAGACAGTACATGGATTTTAAGTATGCCAGGAAGTTGGATGTTGGGATAATGATCAGTTGCCCAGATGATGAGTTCAAGATTTGCAAGTGATGAGATGGGCCATAACCCACAGGCCCCAGGACCTGCCAAGAAGCAAGCACACTCTTGCTGAAGGAAAAACCCTGGAAGAAGTTACGACTTGTATCAACCGACGATTCTATAGGAGTTTACTCAAAACCTGAAAGTAGTGAAGGAACGATAGATGGTTGTTTGGCTTGCAGAATCTATGGATTTTCCGAACTTGGTTCATCGACAAGAGAAATTCTGCAATGCTTGTGAGGTTGACCGAGTGTTAGTATGCGAGATTCGCTAAACTGTATACATGGTAATGATTTGGGTGCGGGATGGATTGATCACCATACCGACTTACTCTTATTATTCGCTTTGCTATATGGGATGGTAAATCTGAGTGACTTACCTATAGTGGAGAGACGACGATCAAAACCTTGTTTGAACCTTAGAAAGGTATAGGTATTTTTTCCCTTGTACACGGCAGTTGTTGCCAACCGTAGGTTATACGGTGAGGTTCAACCCAGACCCTTTCCTGCAGGAGAAACCATAAATTGTTGACCACCACGAGATATCGATAGTTGTTTAGCATTGGCGTCAGACCCGTCAGCTATGAAGACCCAGTTTCGGGATAACCTTACCAAGATGAAAGGACAAAGGAATTGAGGAAAAGGTTATGCCACTACCGGAAGAGCCCAGAGAAGAGATTATCTGAGAAGACTGACACTGTCAACGATAAGGATGGAGTATATGAGTTTTGATGGAACCGTAACAATGTTTTTAAGGGTGGTAGCACCCGAGACCTCGGAGATGATCGATGGACTTTGAGAAGACCCCAAACCCTAACCTATTCTTTCTAGCCTCTCCGAATCTCGAGGACGAGATTCATTTTAAGGGTGGTAGTTTGTAACATCCCAAAATTCTAAATTTTGGAATGTTATAAACAAATAGATAGATTTGATTGATTGCTTGGTTGATTGACTGAAAGTGAGTGAATTCAAAACCTTTTGGAAGTTAAATGAGAGGGAATAAAAGGACTTTCCCAAACTTTCATATTTGCTTTCTGATCTCCATGAATTCAAATGCTTTTCAAACACAAAACCCTAGAGAGAAGATGACATGACTTCTTCCATTTAAAATGAAAAGGGTGTTTGAAAAATAATTGAATTTCATTTATTCCAATTCTGAAACTTTATGCGACTCAATGATTTTCACGAGAGAAGATAAAATGACTTCTTCAAATTATATGAAATATGAGTTGGGAGTTTCAAAGAACTAAATTCAAAGCCCCTTGGAATTTATTTTCAATTTGGAATAGATCATCATGCATATTTTATTTTTTCTTGCATTTTGGTCGATCCTAGAAATTTCACGCAACTCAAGGACCCTTGGAGAGAGTTGGAGATTT
>NW_021253160.1:5131-7006 GCF_002162155.2 Triticum dicoccoides
TAGTAGGACTCTTGTCCTATGTTCGTTTATTCCGTATCTATTTCTAGATCTTTTCCTCTTGTTTCCTAATCCTAATCTATTTCTTGTCCCCTACCCCAAGCAAAACCCTTCCCTCCCCAATATAAATACCCAAGCACCCCCCCCTCTAAACACATCAAACCAACACCTCTCCTCTCCTCTCCGCCGCCCCACGCCGCGCCGCCACACCCCACGCCGCACCGCCGCACCACCCAAGCCGCGCCTCACCCCGCGCCTCTCACCCGCGCCGCCGCCCTTGTGCAACGCCGCCCAACCCCGCGCCCTAGTGCCGCCACCGCCACCATGCGTCACCGCGCCGCCGCCGCCCTGCGTCAACGCCGCCGTCGCCGCCGTTTGCCGGAGGTACCGCGCCGCGTCTCTTCTTTCCCTCGGTTCGATTTTTCTTATAAACCGTTCCGATTCTTTTCTTCTCTACCGATTCGTTTTCTTTCCGATTTTTCGCCAAACCGTTCCGGTGTTCTAGATCGGTTTTTCGTTTCGATCTCTTTTCCGAAAACCCTAGATTGGTTTTCGTTCTTCTTTCGGACCGTTCGTCTCAACGAACGTGATCACCGATTATTTCCCGGTTAACGACGTCTGTTCGTATAACCGTTCTTCTTTTTCTTCTCGTCGGATTTATTCCGCGATCGCGATCTCAGATCCGATCTTCGTTCTAGTTTATCTTCTCGCTCGTTTATCGGAATCAGATGATTCAAGCGCCTGGAGTTTCATCTCGAAACCGCCGTTTCGTCTAATCAACTTGAACAAGCTTTTGCTACAGTAAAATTTTGACCTAGATTCAACTTGCTAGAACCGAGTTGTTTTCTTCCGCCGTTTGTTTTTCGTCGTTTGGTCGGCTCGTTCTTTCTTTGCAACCGGAGTTCTTAAGTTGAACTTTCTGGTTCGTTCTCTTGTTCGATTTTTCCCTGTGCATTAGATGAGTACTTATTGTGTGGTTACTATTGCTTGCCTACGATAGATTGACCGGAGTATGACGATTAGATCTATCAAGAGTTTTGAGTGCGAATCATCTTCATCAACATTGCAGGCAAGTAACACTTGATCATATCTTTCCTACTACCCAGTTTTATTGCATTAGATCAAACCCTCAAACACTTGCATGATTAGGATCCAATTAAATTGTGGGATGGAAAGTAGAATTGAGGTAGTACCTATTACCTGTTACTTATAAAACCTTGGGAGTTACTTCTACGTTTGCTTATTATGCTATGCTATGCTAGTAGACGTGGATTGGGTGAGTGATATCCATGACAGATGTGAGATTGATAATTTTAATGGTTTATCTAAGGTGGCAACTTAAACACACATCTGGGTGGATTGAGGCACCTGATGTCTATCAGGACTTGCCTGTTTTTATTTTGGACCGCCACCCAGGCTCAAAGGGATCATAAGATTTTTCATGCTACAAAATTCCGTGTGCAGCCACATGCTACTATGGGCTCTAGCATAGTTGACTAAGTTGTGCGAACTCTTACGGGGTAGACTAGCAGATGTAGGGGATGTAGGTGTACCGGTTTACCCCACATGTAAGGTGCTAGCGCTTCTGAAAGACTATGTCTCGGTCATCCGTCTTCTCAAACACCATGTAGTGCGAGAAACCAAACGGAGGCGATCGAGTCTTGTGGGAAAAGTGCGCAAACCTCTGCAGAGTAACAAACTAATCATGATTAGCCGTGTCCCCGGTTATGGACATTTTGAGTATCTAGTTCTTGGATTATCCTGTTGATCTCAACACGTTACTTATTATAATTTGTTTGGGTTTAATGAGTACTTTTAATTGGGATTGAGGATGCTGTCAACCATTCTCAATGTTTAACAACCACCATGATAGTTAAA
>NW_021253161.1:0-926 GCF_002162155.2 Triticum dicoccoides
TCGGCTTTCGCTTGAAGTCTGCCGAGCACATGTCGTGTGCAGACGCTAAGTGGTGGAAACATGTATGAAGAAGTACACCCCTGCAGGGTTATCATAATCTATTCGAATAGCCGCGTCCGCGGTAAAGGACTACTTGGTTGCCTATACAGTTCATAGACAAGTAAATGGAAACTGTTAAAAGCCTCAAGATAAGTGTGAGTGCCGAGGATGGCTCTTCCGTAGGAAGACGGAGGTGGATCCTCGGTAGTGTATTGAATTGGTGAGTAGTGGACTCGTGTGCGCAAAAATCATTTCAAGTTGGAGTATCGTAGGATAGCCTAGCCAAGAGTCAAAGCTGGCTTGCTGCAATAACTCCACCAACCCTTCTTGATACTATGCATGTATGTAGGATCTGATGTAAGTCTTGCTGAGTACCTTTGTACTCATGTTGCTATAATCTACATTTTTACAGAAGACGCTGCAACCCCTTCTGATGGGTTCTATGTAGACGTTGACATCAACGAGTAGGCTAAAGACCCAGGTGGTGACCCTGAGCTTGTGAAGGACCTTGTAGTATAGCTAGGCTTCCCAAGCCTCTTTTGTTTTACTAGTTGTCTGTACTCAGACAAGCTACTTCCGCTGCTGGTTTGTATGACTGTATGACTTGTATGTGGGGTCGTGAGACCCGTAACTTTGTGTATGTTATGTATGGCTCACTGAGCCTTAAATAAAGTACTTGTGTCATAGAGTCATGTTGTGATGCTTCGTTGTATTTGCACATATCGAGCATATTGTGTGTATGATTGAAATGCTTGGTATGTGTGGGATCTGACTATCTAGTTGTTTATCTTTAGTAGCCTCCCTTACCGGGAAATGTCGCCTAGTGTTGCCGCTGAGCCATGGTAGCTTGCTACTGCTCTGGAACACTTAGGCTGGCCGGCATGTGT
>NW_021253162.1:0-386 GCF_002162155.2 Triticum dicoccoides
GTTATCCAATTAATATTGTCTAGACTCACTGAAACCTGTATATTTCTGTCCTAAGGTTTCCATTGGTATTGTCCCATTGATTCTTTTTGTTGGATTCGGCTGTAGTTGTCAATCTTCGGCTCTTTGCAGACGGTGATCAATATTACAAGTGATTACAGTTTCTTAATCGTATTTGTCATGATTATTTCCTTTCTTACTAGATTACTGTTGGTATACTTATGATTTCCTTCATGCATGCATCAACATTATCATAGTTCCCAGTAGAAGTTGATTGAAAGGTTTCTAATACACAATATTCACTAGCAAGTTCATCGATGGACTGCCCACCTAAGCTATATAGCAGAGGGTTTGCGTAATGCATGCCATCTTTAATCTTATGGTTACTT
>NW_021253163.1:0-680 GCF_002162155.2 Triticum dicoccoides
GCTCTTGAGTTCTATCAAACAGAAATAGAGTTAGTGCATGGAAGATGGATTATTGATGCAATGAAAAGATGTGGAAATAGTTCATTACTTGTCGAGAATTGGAACCGTACTGCAAGCTAGGAGTTTGCAGTTTGTGCCCTCCTTGTGAAGCTAACATTAATTCCATTCGGTTCATCTGTTCCTGCATTTGTAGCACATGCCCCTCCAGCATGTTAAAGCGATTTTCAGCTTCTCGACGCCCTTGCATTTGAACTAGAACTCTTGTGCTCAATTTACCCCGTGTACCCGGTATGCCCAAATCTTGAGGTGTTGGCCCTAGACCTAACACACGGACACGACCCCTGGGCTCCTTCATTAATGTTTTTTTCCTTCCATTCGGGGTGCTTTTCACCTTTCTCTATGAGTTCCGTCTGCAAAATGATATGTACTTGCTATGTAAATTCTACTTGTACAAGTTCTGTCTAATACTGAAAAAACGTGGCAAAAGGGACTCACAATTGTTGCTGCTGCCTGCGGCACATAATTCCCTTTCCTTTCCCCTTTCTTGCATGTATGTGTTTCGATATAAATTTCATCTCTTCGAGGATCATGCCCAAGTTTGACAGCCTGCAATCATTTATTTATTTCACTATGCATTAGTCATTAAAACAAAGTGGCATATCTTTTTAATTGGGGTAATT
>NW_021253164.1:0-586 GCF_002162155.2 Triticum dicoccoides
ATGACCGGGGTCGTCGGTAGAGGTACTTGACGCATCATGTAGTCGAACTTGGCGCATCCGAAGGGGTACTTGACGAAATCCACCTCGGATGTAGTCGTCGTGTAGTCGGACTTGACAAAAATGCACACCGGTTGCAGTCGTGGTACTTGGTGAATCCCGGAGACGGTACTTGACGATCCAGCTGACAACAGGCACACGTCCACGGTAGTCTTCACACGTCCACGGTAACTCGGCGATGGCCAGCAGGAATAGTGATGGGGTCGCAGCAGGGACCGGGAGGAGCTCGGCTCCGCTCGGGCGTTGCAGGCTGATGGTGGAGGAGACGCGTGGGCGAGGTGGCTCCTGGTCACCGTAGAGGAAGCAGAGGACGGCGCGGGTCCTGCGACGACGGAGAACGGCAAGGGCGGCGGAGGCCATCCGGATCTGGACGAGGTTGGAGGAGGACTGCGGTCCCGCGGTTGAAGACGAACGGCGACGGTGCGGCACTCTAGGAGGCAGCAGGGCGCGGGGACGGCAGGGGCGTGGAGGAGAGGGACGAGCACCAACTCGGGGAGCTCCTGCTCAAACCCGACCGCGGAGGGAGGCA
>NW_021253165.1:0-935 GCF_002162155.2 Triticum dicoccoides
AAATTTTACAGGACTTCCTATTTTGGTAGAATTTTTAGAGTTCCAGAAGTTTGCGTTAGTTACAGATTACTACAGACTGTTCTGTTTTTGACAGATTCTGTTTTGCGTGTGTTGTTTGCTTATTTTGATGAATCTATGGCTAGTAAAATAGTTTATAATCCATAGAGAAGTTGGAATACAGTAGGTTTAACACCAATATAAATAAATAATGAGTTCATTACAGTACCTTTAAGTAGTCTTTTGTTTTCTTTCTCTAACGGAGCTCACGAGATTTCTATCGAGTTTCGTGTTGTGAAGTTTTCAAGTTTTGGGTGAATTCTTTTGATGGATTATGGAACAAGGAGTGTCAAGAGCCTAATCTTGGGGATGCCCATGGCACCCCCAAGATAATCCAAGGACACCAAAAATTCAAATCTTGGGGATGCCCCGGAAGGCATCCCCTCTTTCGTCTACTTCCATCGGTAATTTACTTGGAGCTATATTTTTATTCACCACATGATATGTGTTTTGCTTGGAGTGTCTTGTATCATTTGCATCTTTGCTTGTTAATTTACCACAATCATCCTTGCTGTACACACCTTTTGAGAGAGCCATACATGAATTGGAATTTGCTAGAATACTCTATGTGCTTCACTTATATCTTTTGAGCTTGATAGTTTTGCTCATAGTGCTTCACTTATATCTTTTGAGCGTGATAATTTTTGCTCTAGTACTTCACTTAGATCTTTTAGAGCACAGTGGTGGATTTGTTTTAAAGAAACTATTCATCTCTCATGCTTCACTTAGATTATTTTTAGAGTCGTTATTAGCATGGTAACTTGCTTAATATTAATATACTTGGTATTCAAGATATGTGAAACTTTATTTTGAGTGAATTGAATACTAAGATAAGTTTGATGCTTGATAATTGTTTTGAGATATGGAGGTGATAATAT
>NW_021253166.1:0-398 GCF_002162155.2 Triticum dicoccoides
AAACGACGAACTTTCGCAACGGTACACAGTTAGGGGGAACACCTTCTTGAAATTTTAATGAGGGATCATCTTATTTACTACCGTCGTTCTAAGCAAATAAGATGTATAAACATGATAAACATCATATGCAATCAAATAGTGACATGATATGGCCAATATCATATTGCTCCTTTTGATCTCCATCTTCGGGGCTCCATGATTATCATCATCACCGGCATGACACCATGATCTCCATCATCGTGTCTTCATGAAGTTGTCTCACCAACTATTACTTCTACTACTACAGCTAACGGTTAGCAATAAAGTAAAGTAATTACATGGCGTTGTTCAATGACACGCAGGTCATATAATAAATAAAGACAACTCCTATGGCTCCTGCCGGTTGTCATACTCATCGA
>NW_021253167.1:0-397 GCF_002162155.2 Triticum dicoccoides
GGCTAGTGAAGGAGGATGAGGCAGATTTACATCCCTGGCTTCACTGCCTTCGGCCTGCTCTTGAGAAGCAGGGTTAGCGCGCGTGTTGACCATCCTAGGAAAACAAGACAATGATTTAGTCAGGATGATAAAATTCCGGCATAGGGTAAGAATGTAAGGAATAACTCGAAATGCAAGATGATCATCCGTATGACATGGTAGATACAGAAACTGCTTCTTTAATCCATCGTCATACACACCATACAGGGTTTAGTACAAGACCAAACAAAGTACTATTATGGTGAAAAGAGGATTACATCTCATCGGAGGCATTCCAAGCTCCTATACATTATTTTTCTACACCTCCGGAAGGAGTACAACTAGGTCATATCCCACGAGTCACGCGGGACGATAGACG
>NW_021253168.1:0-1016 GCF_002162155.2 Triticum dicoccoides
TTGGCTATGTTGTTACTCCACAGGGAAGTGAAGTTGATAAAGCCAAGATTGAAGCTATTGAGAGTTGGCCGCAGCCCAAAACGGTCACACAAGTGAGGAGTTTTCTTGGCCTCGCTGGATTCTATAGGCGTTTTGTGAGAGATTTCAGCACCATTGCTGCACCTCTCAATGAGCTTACAAAGAAAGATGTGCCTTTTCTTTGGGGTACCGCACAGGAAGAAGCCTTCACGGTATTTGATAGAGGCGAGGGTCCCGAACTTTCGATGAGATGATAACTATCGATTTGGTGGAGACGACTTTGACGATCCGACTACAAACGTGCACGACGTTGCGCCTTAGCAATCGCTAAACCAATCTCCTGAGGTTACTGACGATGCTGGAAGCACGGTCAGCCTGACCACGAAGGTCTATTCCTGCAAGCAATCGAAGAACGAGCAAGAATATGATAAAGCAATCTGAATATTGCAAATATATATGAAGTATTGATAATGGTGGGGATCCGGAAGCGGTCTTGGTCTGGTCGTTGGACACAAACGAAGTACACGAAGTTGCAATGGCTAACTTTTAACTAAATAAATCCCAAGGAAAAAGCTACTAGATGGATCTACTTATATAGGAGCAAGGGGTGGCGGCCAAGGAGGTGGGAGGACGTCCCAAGGCAGCCTAAAACTAACCCTAGGTCGTACAAGGCTCATGGGCCCAAGTGGAGGTGATGCAACACCTTTGGGCTTGTAGTTTGACTCGGATCCTGCTGCAACGTCAGATTGTTTCGTCCGTAACTCAACGCTCCGGAGGAATTTGAAGGTGAATCCAATTGGGTTGGAAAGAGCACGGAATCTAGTTTCCAACAAACAAAAATCACCCAATTCGGAGTCCGTATGAAAAAGTTGTTGGCATTTTGAGTCAGGTATGTCTGTGCAGTCCGAATCTGAATCCAGAACGTGAGAGACTTGGACTCTATCTTCTCTTGGCCCAAAAGTGACGTGAGAGGACTTTTTGAACACAACCTAAACTTC
>NW_021253169.1:0-401 GCF_002162155.2 Triticum dicoccoides
ACCAGTACATTGTTTTAATTTTGTTTAATGCATTCTGGATCCTAGAGTTGAATGATCTGTATTTCTGCAACCGGACCATATTAATAAGAAATTTACTCATTGACATATCTGTATTTTGTTTGTTGCAACCAATCTAAACATTATTGTAGTTAAATGCTAATCAAATGAAGGAGCATTTTGTCTCTACAGCTAGAATCTTACAGAGTACAAATGCAGAAGTTTCAGTTAAATTTACATGGAAGTTTCAGTTACTACTACTCTTGCATTATCTAGATGGCATTACTACTACTAAATGCAGGTGTACATTGCAGAAGATACGTTGTTTCAGGGTTAAGCAACCTAGAGATAAGATCTATGGTTTGTTTGTTTTTCCCTTTTTGGAGTATTAAACTTGCTTTTTT
>NW_021253170.1:0-1608 GCF_002162155.2 Triticum dicoccoides
GATGAAAAGGGTCCTTATGAAGGGTAAATAGCAATTGGCATATCACGTTGTGGTTCATGCGTAGGTAAGAAACGTTCTTGCTAGAAACCCATAGCAGCCACGTAAAACATGCAAACAACAATTAGAGGACGTCTAACTTGTTTTTGCAGGGTATGCTATGTGATGTGATATGGCCAAAAAGGATGTGATGAATGATATATGTGATGTATGAGATTGATCATGTTCTTGTAATAGGAATCACGACTTGCATGTCGATGAGTATGACAACCGGCAGGAGCCATAGGAGTT
Source organism: Triticum dicoccoides (assembly GCF_002162155.2). Lineage (NCBI taxonomy): Eukaryota > Viridiplantae > Streptophyta > Magnoliopsida > Poales > Poaceae > Triticum > Triticum dicoccoides. The sequence goes on from NW_021253170.1 coordinate 289, forward strand.
GTCTTTATTTATTTGTGACCTGCGTGTCAACTTAAACGTCATGTAATTACTTTACTTTATTGCTAACCGTTAGCCATAGTAGTAGAAGTAATAGTTGGCGGGGCAACTTCATGAAGACACGATGATGGAGATGATGATGATGGAGATCATGGTGTCATGCCGGTGACGATGATGATCATGGAGCCCCGAAGATGGAGATCAAAAGGAGCAAAGTGATGATGGCCATATCATGTCACTATTTGATTGCATGTGATGTTTATCATGTTTATACATCTTATTTGCTTAGAACGACGGTAGTAAATAAGATGATCCCTTACAACAATTTCAAGAAGTGTTCTCCCCTAACTGTGCACCGTTGCGATAGTTCGTGTTTCGAAGCACCACGTGATGATCGGGTGTTAGATTCTAACGTTCACATACAACGGGTGTAAGACAGATTTACACACGCAAAACACTTAGGGTTAACTTGACGAGCCTAGCATGTACAGACATGGCCTCGGAACACGGAGACCGAAAGGTCGAACATGAGTCGTATAGAAGATACGATCAACATGAAGATGTTCACCGATGATGACTAGTCCGTCTCACGTGATGATCGAACACGGCCTAGTTTGACTCGGATCATGTAATCACTTAGATGACTAGAGGGATGTCTATCTGAGTGGGAGTTCATAAGATGAACTTAATTATCCTGAACATAGTCAAAAGGATTTTGCAAATTATGTTGTAGCTCACGCTATAGTTCTACTGTTTAGATATGTTCCTAGAGAAAAATTAGTTGAAAGTTGATAGTAGCAATTATGCGGACTAGGTCCGTAAACTGAGGATTGTCCTCATTGCTTCATAGAAGGCTTATGTCCTTAATGCAACGCTCAGTGTGCTGAACCTCGAACGTTGTCTGTGGTTGTTGCGAACATCTGACATACACGTTTTGATAACTACGTGATAGTTCAGTTAAACGGTTTAGAGTTGAGGCACCAAAGACGTTTTTGAAACATCGTGAAACATATGAGATGTTTTGAGGGCTGAAATTGGGATTTCAGGCTCGTGCCCATGTCAAGAGGTATAAGACCTCCGATGACTTTCTTAACCTGCAAACTAAGGAGAAAAGCTCAATTGTTGAGCTTGTGCTCAGATTGTCTGAGTACAACAATCATTTGAATCGAGTGGGAGTTGATCTTCCAGATAAGACAGTGATGGTTCTCCAAAGTCATTGCCACCAAGTTGTTAGAGCTTCGTGATGAACTATAACATATCAGGGATAGATATGATGATCCTTGAGGTATTCGCGATGTTTGACACCGCGAAAGTAGAAATCAA
>NW_021253171.1:0-979 GCF_002162155.2 Triticum dicoccoides
CACAGAGCACAACAACTGCCGGAGAGGGAAGTCAGAACCAAAAAGAAATGCATATAGACCTCTCCAACCCACTAGCCACATCATCCACTAGCAAGTTAACAAAAAATGTGCTTTGTCTACCAACAAAAACATTAATCAGACAACATATATAAAGTCATCTGCCTGAAAAACTGGATGCACATGACACATATATGATGCTTCTAACATCCTTACAATTTGTCCAGTAATAAGTAGAGTGCTCTTACAAATAACACATGTGCACGGTTTGGGACCTTCCAGATGTGAGCACGGTGCATCTTGAAGGCCATGAGTGGCCCCTTATGCTCCTTCGTGAACTGAATGAGGTACAATACTGATGTTACTCTGGCATATATGGCATGTGTCGAATGAGCCAACACATGAGAAACTGATAGCCCCAGTGGATGCTTAAAAAACTTTCCTATCTAGCTAGCTATGCTGATACCCTGCTCGCAACTAAACAAAATCCACACCTCGACGATATAAAGGGGAAGCAAGTTATCTCTTATTCTGGCAGGACAAGGCGAATGTGAGATCCTGGAAGGAAGGTAACCATGCTGCAGCAGAAGTCACCTGATGATGGTTATGTTAAGTTAAACATCGACGGTTCCTATATTGCTGCGGATGGCTCGTCTGGAGCTGGCATGATTCTCCGGGACTCTGAAGGAAAGGTCATTTTCGCGGCATGTCGTTGGTTACGACAATGCTCTGATCCTTTGGAGACAGAGCAGGTTGCATGCGATGAGGGGCTCCGGCTAGCGCTCCACTAGTCTCATCTCCTGATTGTGATGGAGTCCGACTGTGCTGTGGCTATTACACTGCTGAATGGTGCTCTTCCTAATAAGTCAAGGTATGTACATGTAGTGAATGAAGTCAAGGCCCTCATGGAAGAACGACCGGTGAACCTTGTTAAGATTAGCCGTACTCAAAATTGTGCTAGATATGGTATGGCAGCAATAGG
>NW_021253172.1:0-1652 GCF_002162155.2 Triticum dicoccoides
ATATGCATGATATTTTACTACAGATGAAAGAAGGAAAACATCTATAAGGTTAGCCGAGCTTAATAAAGACATAGAGAGAGAGAGAGAGTAAACGTTCTCAGGTTAGCCTTAACATGGCAGCCTAACTTGTACTTAATTTTGAGCAAACATACATATCAATATAGGGTTAGGCAAGACAGTAAAGAAAGACATAGGTGCTAGAGTTAGAAAACACTGGTGATACAAGTAGCATAAGCATAATACAACACGGTATATTTGTTGTGTGGATATATACATATAATTGGCCATCACTTTATCTTCCAAATTAATAGTTACCACAGTGAAAACCTTGACAAGAGAAGATAAACTTTGACAACACAAGGTGAGATGAAAGATAGCAAACAACACATGCCAGCCATCAATTTTTATTCTACTGAACAAATTGGACAACAACCACCTATTTTGTAACAACTTCAGTTAACTTGGGAGAAATCCAACCAAACCAATTGATAAACAAAATTCTACTGAATTTTGGGGCAACAAGCAAGCAACTTAATTGGCAAACAATGAAATCAAGCATGTAAGAAAATTTGGAGCAGCACCAAATCAGGGACCAAGTCCAGGAAACCAAAATAAGGAGATGCAGAGGGAGGCCTTAACCTAGAGTTGCAGCTTCCCCGCAGCTAGGCGTCTCCTCTCCCTGCATCCAAGTCGAGTTGGTGATGTTGCAGCCGTGCAGCTGCTCCTGCACATCAGGGAAGGGAATGGAAGGTAAGGTCAAAATCTGGAGCCAATATATTATGAACATTTCATTCAGAAAATGAACAATTTCATTAGAATGATAACACAAATTCAGCTACGACAATGCTTCGTTCTCCATCTAGTTCAAATGAGATACTCATTCATACAAGGTGACAAAAGAAAATAAATCATTTTACTAATAGCATGCAAAGTATCAATGTTTTGTTCTTATCATCTTATTCTTATGCATAAAGCAACTAAGGAAATCTGACCAAATAATCAACAACTCCATAAACCAAAACTTCAGGACTAAATAAGAACACTAATCTTTTTGTGAAAAATGGACTGGATAATTGGTGTTTCGTACATAGACTCCAAATGGAAAGGACACATGACCTTTTGCGCAAACAGGGGGAAAAGGAGGCAGAAATGTCTAAAAAAGACTATAGCAGTACCTAATTAATGCTGCAACTTAATTTTTAATTTTTCCTAAGGAAGTGGAGGGTGACAAATTATAGAAGAAAGCAGTAGAATCATAGGCTATAAGGTAGTAGTGTAGCCATCTATGGCAAGGTAGCAAGAATTTGCCAAAGGAAGTTGGCACATTCCCTGCATCTTGTCAGTCCCTGTGATCCCACCCACCACGGGGCCAAGAAGAGGAGCACTAACTAGTCTGGAGCTGGCCAAATATGCGAACGAATCATACTAGTTCGTAGAAATTAGGCTACAACAGATCATTGATGGTAAATTACAGAAGAAAAAAGAACATCTACTGCGGTGGCGAGGCAGTAAACGAGGTAGGTAGAGCAGAGTAGGGGACCTTCTGGATATCTCTCATAGCATACACTTATGATCTCAAACAAACAGATGGATATAGCATCAGTCATGCAAATGGAAGAAAATAGGGAGTTTGCGGCAACTTACAGCATATC
>NW_021253173.1:0-785 GCF_002162155.2 Triticum dicoccoides
GAGGAAACCCTTGGTAGGGGCAAGAGACAAAGGACTGCAAAGACCTTTGGTGATGATTTCTTCGTGTACCTCGTGGATGATACTCCCACTTCTATTTCAGAAGCGTATGCCTCTCCAGAAGCTGACTACTGGCAGGATGCGGTCCGTAGCGAGATGGATTCCATCATGGCTAACGGGACATGGGAGATCACTGACCGTCCCTATGGTTGCAAACCACTGGGATGTAAGTGGGTGTTCAAAAACAAGCTTAGGCCCGATAGTACGATTGAAAAGTACAAGGCTAGGCTTGTGGCCAAGGGCTATGACCAGCAAGAAGAGGAAGATTTCTTTGATACTTATTCACCTGTGGCTAGACTGACCACCATTCGAGTATTACTCTCGTTGGCGGCCTCACATGGTCTTCTCGTCCATCAGATGGATGTTAAGACGGCTTTTCTAAATGGAGAGCTAAAGGAGGAAATCTACATGCAACAGCCTGATGGCTTTGTGATAGATGGTCAGGAAAGAAAGGTGTGTAGGTTGATAAAATCTTTATATGGCCTGAAACAAGCAGCTAAGCAATGGCATGATAAGTTTAATACAACTCTGACATCTGTTGGTTTCGTTGTTAATGAGGCTGACAAATGTGTATACTATCGCCATGGTGGGGGCGAAGGAGTTATACTGTGCTTGTATGTTGATGACATACTGATATTCGGAACAAACCTCAAAGTCATTGAGGAGGTCAAATCGTTTCTATCTCAGAACTTTGAGATGAAAGACCTTGGTGTGGCTGATGTTATCTT
>NW_021253174.1:0-401 GCF_002162155.2 Triticum dicoccoides
TCCAGGGTGAGACTTTTCTCCCCGGGCAGATCTTCGTATTCGGCGGCTTCGCACTGCGGGCTAATTCACTTGGCCATCTGGAGCAGATCGAAAGCTACGCCCCTGGCCGCCAGGTCAGATTCCGAAGCCTAAACTTCACGGCCGATGTCCGCAGAGACTTGATTTTCGACGGACTCGAGCCACAGCCAAGCGCGCCGCACTGTGACGACGGGCATGATCTAGCTCTGCCGCCGAACAGTTCCTTGGTGGCCGCACACAAATCCGCTTCGGCCATTAGTTCGGAGCCGATCGCCCAGATCGAGGGTCGGTGGATAGACGCCGCCCTGGGGGCTTCAACATCCACGGCGATGGAGCCGAACACTAATCTTGTCCCCTGCGAAACTCGTGATTCCGAGGCGCCG
>NW_021253175.1:0-892 GCF_002162155.2 Triticum dicoccoides
AAAAAAAATCTCATGAAAACTTTTACCTTCTTGTTTCTTCTTATTTTCAAGACAAGACATTTGTTCCATCGATTGCGTTGAATCCCTGTTTTGTTTTGTTTAATTATTATTATTAATTGTTTGTTTTGACGGCAGAGAGTTTGACAACTTCCACATTTGCCGTCTCCGTCTCGCCCTCTATGCCCTCAAACATTACAACTCCAAGCACCCGGTACGTACAATACTACTCCCAGTCTTCTCTCCATCTCGATCCATCCTTGCATATACATCCAGTACTGCTTTAGTTAGTTAGTTATATGCTTGTTTGAGATCCATGTCTTATATCTATATATGCATGCAGGATGCCGAGTTCTGGTTTCCTGACCAGCCCAAGGTTGCCTGCACTGGTTTCAGGGAAGATATCTGGTACCACCTCAACTTCTCCGCCCGCCGCAAGGAAGATGGCGACGAGCAGAGGTTCTTTGCTGAGCTACGCTTCGTCCAGTGCCCATGCAGACTTATCATCAAATCATGCACCACCTTAAGTACGTGCATGATGGTTCTATTATCTCTCACGCTACGCAACTCGGTCCATTGAGTGAATTGCAGAAAACCACCACATTTCAGCCGGGGTTTGGAGAAAACACTCTTCTACGTTTTTGCTGCAGAAAACACTGATTTTTTTCTAATCTTTTGCAAAAACCACCAAACCTTCTGTTCGGGCATTTTAAGCACTATTATGACAGGTGGGACCCTGTCTCGTCGACGTGGCTAACGGCCGCGAGCTGAAGCCGTGTAACGGCGCTACAGTGCCCACAGACGCCCCGCTAGGTCCAGCTCTCTCCTCTGCCTCGCCCTCTCCTCTCGTCACTCTGTTCTCCTCCACTCACTCCTCTGTTCTTCTCCCCCGACG
>NW_021253176.1:0-1048 GCF_002162155.2 Triticum dicoccoides
CAGGGGTCTGGGCCCATCGCCCATAGCACACCTGCACGTTGCGTACGCGGCCGAAAGCAGAACTAGCCCCCTTAATACAAGAGCAGGCTTACGTTCCAATCCGGCGCGCGCCGCTCCGTCGCTGACGTCTGAAGTGCTTCGGCTGATACCACGACGTCGGGATACCCATAACTACTCCCACGTAGATGGTTAGTGCGTATAGGCTCGTAGCCGACTCAGATCAAATACCAAGATCTCGTTAAGCGTGTTAAGTATCCGCGAACGCCGAACAGGGCCAGGCCCACCTGTCTCCTAGGTGGTCTCAACCTGCCCTGCCGCTCCGCCACAAAGTAACAGTCGGGGGCCGTCGGGAACCCAGGCCCACCTCTACCGGGATGGAGCCACCTGTCCTTTCAGCCCCCTCGTCAGAATCACTTGCGGGTACTCAATGAGCTGACCCGACTTTAGTCACAATCTGTATAGTATGTATGTATGTATAGTATATACCCGTGATCACCTCCCAAGTGATCACGGCCCGATAGTATAGCAAGGCAGACTGACAAGAATGTAGGGCCAATGATGATAAACTAGCATCCTATACTAAGCATTTAGGATTGCAGGTAAGGTATCAACAGGTGTAGCAACAATGTCAGGCTATGCATCAGAATAGGATTAACGGAAAGCAGTAACATGCTACACTACTCTAATGCAAGCAGTATAGAGAAGAGTAGGCGATATCTGGTGATCAAAGGGGGGGCTTGCCTGGTTGCTCTGGCAAGAGAGAGGGGTCGTCAACTCCGTAGTCGAACTGGGCAGCAGCAGCGTCGGTCTCGTAGTCTACCGGAGAGAAGAGGGGGAAGAAATAATGAATACAAAGCAAACAAAGCACCACAAAATATATCAAGGCAATACGCGGTGTTCGGTGTGCCCTAACGCGGTAGTAGGTGATACCGGTGAAGGGGGGAAAACATCCGGGAAAGTATTCCCGGGGTTCCGTGTTTTCGGGCAGAGGAACGGAGGGGGAAAGTTGCGAGTTTGATATGTTAGGGGTGTGTGGTGGACGAACGGG
>NW_021253177.1:0-566 GCF_002162155.2 Triticum dicoccoides
TCTCGTCCGAAACCTTGATACTCTGAAAGAGATTGTCCAGTTTGTACACTAAGTGCGTCCAGTTTTTGCCGTGACCCTTTCTACTCTTTCGCACAAGCTATGCGGGTGAAATGATGATACCATGCCAAGTTTCAACATTTTCACAGTTCATTTTGTAGTGATTTTCAATTTCACGGTCATTTAGCTCTCTAAACAATTAGGTAAATGACTGAAAAACATCAAATGATGTCAGAACATGTTGGAAATTGAGGACGTCACTTTGAATGCTGCATACTGAACGCAAAAGAAGTCTGGAGTTCAAATAAGTTTAAAAAACATTGAAGTGCCCATGTAACAGATGAGTTCTGTTCCGAAACCCTGATACTTCGAAAGAGATTGTCCAGTTTGTACACGAAGTGCGTCCAGTTTTTGCCGTGACCCTCTCTACTCTTTCGCACATGCTATGCGGGTGAAATAATGATACCATGCCAAGTTTCAACATTTTCACAGTTCATTTTGTAGTGATTTTCAATTTCACGGTCATTTAGCTCTCTAAACAATTAGGTAAATGACTGAAAACAGCAAAT
>NW_021253178.1:0-566 GCF_002162155.2 Triticum dicoccoides
TCTCGTCCGAAACCTTGATACTCTGAAAGAGATTGTCCAGTTTGTACACTAAGTGCGTCCAGTTTTTGCCGTGACCCTTTCTACTCTTTCGCACAAGCTATGCGGGTGAAATGATGATACCATGCCAAGTTTCAACATTTTCACAGTTCATTTTGTAGTGATTTTCAATTTCACGGTCATTTAGCTCTCTAGACAATTAGGTAAATGACTGAAAAACATCAAATGATGTCAGAACATGTTGGAAATTGAGGACGTCACTTTGAATGCTGCATACTGAACGCAAAAGAAGTCTGGAGTTCAAACAAGTTTAAAAAACATTGAAGTGCCCATGTAACAGATGAGTTCTGGTCCGAAACCCTGATACTTCGAAAGAGATTGTCCAGTTTGTACACGAAGTGCGTCCAGTTTTTGCCGTGACCCTCTCTACTCTTTCGCACATGCTATGCGGGTGAAATAATGATACCATGCCAAGTTTCAACATTTTCACAGTTCATTTTGTAGTGATTTTCAATTTCACGGTCATTTAGCTCTCTAAACAATTAGGTAAATGACTGAAAACAGCAAAT
>NW_021253179.1:0-729 GCF_002162155.2 Triticum dicoccoides
GCTGTTTTGAGGTTAACCAAACTGTAGTTGCAGTGATTTGTGCACATGTCCATTGAGCCCTCTAGCGCAGATGACGATTGATGATAATTTGCCTTCAATTTGTTGGAAGAAAACCGGCTACCCAAGCAGTGACTTGCTCATACTCAATAAACGGCTCATCCGGATAGGTGCGGCCCAGTGTGTTGATGTAGACCCGACAGGGTCAGACGAATGAATCGGCCGCGGCATTGTAAGGCAGTGCAGATGGGCGAATCAATCGTAGGCGCGGTAAACCGCGCGAACGGGCGAGTCAACCACGTCATGTTTGATGTAGCATTGCGGCGATTTGCACATGTACCCGTCGAGCATTTAGGCATAGAAGAGCGCTAGTGAAAAAATAATGCTGGCGCTTGCCCCTTTGCCACACCTTTGTAATGAATAATGGTCCTGCGAAAAATACCACATACCGGAGTAATTGTTTTTTGATGAAAAACAATTATATTTAATAAAATTGGATGGATATCACCTGGTTTTTTATTGGCTGTGCCACTGACGAGCAGCACCATGCTTGTTTGTCTGCGTGCATCAACTGCTATTATATAGTCTGATGCTTCACACAGGGTGACCCTTCTCTTCTCCTTTCTTTTAATCCTCACATGAGGTGAATGAGTCTCCTTTGGCAAACCCATATTTTGCGCTCGCATCTCTCTTGTAGTCGGCAGATATATCCTCCGCGTTTCAACCTCATCT
>NW_021253180.1:0-1036 GCF_002162155.2 Triticum dicoccoides
CAAGATTCAGCCCGGTCCAATTCGATTTTCTACATGGGCCTAGCCCAACAATTCTTGATTTTTTCCAAGTCAATTCTTGTGGGCTACATGGGCCAAGCCCAATATTTCAGCGTCTTTATTTTTGGGCCTTGGCCTTCTTACAATCATTTATTTTCTATTTTCAATCATTATATTTTAGCGCTCGTCCCACTAGTCATAATGCCATACATCAGTCCCACATGTCAGAAAATTCAAAAATGCTCAGATTTTATTCACAAGTGGTTCCCACTGGTCAAGTTTCCATTTCACATCTTTTCAACAAACATAATCACTATTTCAAACATACACTAGTATTTTACAATCTATTACAATATTACAAAGGTGCATCTTAAATTGTTCTCACTCATCAGATTGTTCATCAAGTAACACTAAGTCTACTACAATCTGTAGATAGTCTATTACAACCCCAATATGCCTACTATTACAATATTACAATATTTACAGTCTATTACAGTCAAACATAGAGACAACTCTTTGCTGAGTAGGGCTATACGGCTTCGAACTTCAAATTTCATAGACCTGGAGCTCTTGTAAAAGAGTGAACACATAGACTACCAGCATTAGATTATTAGATTATTCCTGGACTATCAAAAAATTATATATTGAAAGAGATCTCATAGAAATGTAGGTTTACGGGCCAAATATATGATAAAGCAACAGATTCAGCCAACTTTAAAGACCTAGATGTTTGTGATGCATCTTCACAGAACCACAAGAACACTAGATATAGTATAATATGATTCCAGGAGACCACAAGAGCATCAATCAGCAGCACGTATATAGCTAGCGAACTATCTACTAGACATCATCGACACTTGAACCATAACATGTATGTCCAGCACCGAAACAAAAAATGGGACCATAACATGCATGTCCAGCAAGGAAACAAAAAATGGGACAAGTACTAATGCTGGATAACATGTACAGGAAGGCCATCCAATGGTTTCAGCCACATCCTAATAAACCAACGACACTCTAATACTACTAATTACCAGCA
>NW_021253181.1:0-980 GCF_002162155.2 Triticum dicoccoides
GAGGAGGATGAGGAAGGACCGGCGGAGCTCGGGAGCGCGTCGGGGAGGAGAGGGGGTGGCGGTGGCCGCGAGGGAGCTCGTCGGTGGCGGCGGCTCCGTTCGGTCCGGGCGAGAGAGAGGGAGCAGAGGAGAGAGGGGATGCAGCGGGGGAGGAAAAGGAGCGAGGGGACACGAGGCCTCGTCGTGGCGTCGCTAGGGAGGCCGGGGGAAGCAGGAGGTGGCCGGGAAGCAGGAGGTGGCCGGGAAGCAGGAGGTGGCCGGGGCGCGTGGCCGCGCGCGCCGGGCGCGTGCCCGTCCTCCTGGCAGGGAGGAAGACGACAGGGGAGGGAGTGGAGATGGGCTGGGCCGGCTGGGCCGGTTGGTGGCCGCCAGGTGGGCTGCAGGTGAGTTAGGTAGGCTTTTGCTCTTTTTATTTATTTATTTTTTTCTCCTGTTTTGTTTTATTTAATTTATTTTGCCACTGTTTTGAATTTAAAAATAATTCAAACAATGCCAAAAACTCCTCTGAATATTTTATATTGCTAGATGGACTTTTCCAAAAGCTTATAAAATATTTTAGGGGTATTTGAAATTATATTCTAATTATATGAATATAATTCAAATTCAAATAGTTAATGAATTAAATCCAAAGTCCCAAAAATAATTCCTTAAAAATGTTCAATATTTTGGTTGGGACCAGAACCCTTACCAAAAATTATCAAACATTTAAGAAGAGCATTTTGGAGCAATGAATGAGATTTCTAGGGTTTTTGCCCCTCTTTTATTTAAGTTTTGAGGCTTCCAATTTCCCTCAGTTCAAATTTCAGAATTTAAACATGATGCACACATGAAGCTAGCCTAGAGCATTACCAGAAGCTAGGGATGTGACAACTCACCCCCACTAAACAAGAATCTCGTCTCGAGATTCAAGCGTAGGGTAGGGTGAAGGGGGAACGCAAACTAGCACAATCTTCACGATCCAGGTTGCACTTCATAGGAAC
>NW_021253182.1:0-420 GCF_002162155.2 Triticum dicoccoides
AACACGAAACGGGGAGTGTGAAAATGATTCAAAATACTGAAGAGTCAAGTGTGACGCTTTGCCGAAAAAATTTCTCAGTAAAGACACTATTCCTAGTTTTATATTTTGCCTTCGAGGTTAAGGGTTGTGTTGACTATACAGAGCCAGATACAGTTCTTTTATAAGGGAGGCTGACATATGATATTCAAGAAGAGGAACCCGCCTCGCAATGCCGAAGACAATCCGCGTGCCGAACACGTCGCGATTAAAGACTGTTTCAGGGGCTACTGAGGGAGTCCTAGACTAAGGGGTCCTCAGGCGTCTGACCTATTCAATATGGGCCAAATTGATGGGCTGTGAAGATAAAGGAAGTAGACTACCTCTCGTGTCTGGTTAGGACTCCTGTATGCGTGAACGACAAGATTCGGTGTTCGGATATGC
>NW_021253183.1:0-1480 GCF_002162155.2 Triticum dicoccoides
ATGAAGAAACTCCATAAAGATGGATTTTTGGAATCACTTGGTTATGAATCATTTGATGCTTGCGAACCGTGCCTTTTGGGCAAGATGACTAAAACTCCGTTCTCCAGAACAATGGAACAAGCTACTGACTTATTGGAAATAATACATACTGATGTATGTGATCCAATGAGTGTTGATGCTCGTGGCAAGTATCGTTATTTTCTGACCTTCACAAGATGATTTGAGCAGATATGGGTATATCTACTTGATGAAACATAAGTCTGAAATGGTTGAAATGTTCAAAGAATTTTAGAGTGAAGTGGAAAAATCATCGTAACAAGAAAATAAAGTTTCTGCGATCTGATCGCGGAGATGAATATTTGAGTTATGAGTTTGGTCTTCAATTAAAACAATGTGGAATAGTTTCACAGCTCACGCCACCTGGAACACCACAACGTTATGGTGTCTCCGAACGTCGTAACCGCACTTTATTGATATGGTGCGATCTATGATGTCTCTTACGGATTTACCACTATTGTTTTGGGGTTATGCATTAGAGACAGCTGCATTCACGTTAAAAAGGGCACCATCTAAATCTGTTGAGACGACACCATATGAACTGTGGTTTAGCAAGAAACCCAAGTTGTCGTTTCTTAAAGTTTGGGGCTGTGATGCTTATGTGAAAAAGTTTCATCCTGATAAGCTCAAACCAAATCGGAGAAGTGCGTCTTCATAGAATACCCAAAGGAAACTGTTGGGTACACCTTCTATCACAGATCCCAAGGCAATATATTCGTTGCTAAAAATCGACCCTTTCTAGAGAAGGAGTTTCTCTCGAAAGAAGTGAGTGGGAGGAAAGTAGAGCTTGATAAGGTAATTTGTACCTTCTCCCGAATTGGAAAGTAGTTCATCACAGAAATCAGTTCCAGTGATTCCTACACCAATTAGTGAAGAAACTAATGATGATGATCATAAAGCTTCATATCAAGTTACTACCGAACTTTGTAGATCTTCTAGACTAAGATCCGCACCAGAGTGGTACGGTAATCCTATTCTGGAAGTCATGTTAGTAGACCATGATGAACCTACGAACTATGAGGAAGCGATGATGAGCCCAGATTCCGCGAAATGGCTTGAGGCCATGAAATATGAGATGGGATCCATGTATAAGAACAAAGTGTGGACTTTGGTGGAGTTGCCCGATGATCGGCAAGCCATATTGTATAAATGGATCTTCAAGAGGAAGACAGATGCTGATAGTAGTGTTACTATCTACAAAGCTCGACTTGTCGCAAAAGGGTTTTCGACAAGTTCAAGGTGTTGACTACAATGAGATTTTCTCAACTGTAGTGATGCTTAAGTCTGTCCGAATCATGTTAGCAATTGCCACATTTTATGAAAACTGGCAAATGGATGTCAAAACTGCATTCCTTAATGGTTTTCTTAAAGAAGAGTTGTATATGATGCAACCAGAAGGTTTTGTCAATCCTAAAGGTGCTAA
>NW_021253184.1:0-1263 GCF_002162155.2 Triticum dicoccoides
AAAAAATACATGAAAATTTAGCATTAGCTCTGCTTATATGAAACACTATTTCTATTTACGGTTAGCAGTCTAGAGGGCGCGGGACAACCAACGCTACTGCTACAAGTTAGATGTAGCGTCGTAGTGGTAGCACCGGTACCCGCGCTACTGCTAGAACTATTTCCAGCGCTACAACTACGGTTATCCCTAGTAGTGTTGTTAAATACTTGCGCAGCTTGTTTAGATTATAATCTTCTGGTGTTGTGGTGTCAAACTAGAAATTTGGTGTTGTGCAAATCTGGTTGTCAAAATCTAAGCCGAGTGGTAGTGGTACTTGTACTTATTGTCCTCATTACAATGATTTACTTTCATCATATAGTTGTGTAACTTCTCCTTCAGATTATTTATATTTGGTGCCCCTTCTTGTGATTCTTGTTTTCATGTTTCTCTCAACTCATTTGGTAATTTGTATAGAATAGGAATCAATGTTGAAGGTGGTCCCAATGATGAGAGTGATATCTATGTTGAATGAGTGTAATATGAGCACCGAAGAGTAAAATGGATTTCTTGATGTGAATTAACCCAAGTGAGGTTCTCAAGATGGAATGTTGATAGTGCTTATTGTTTGGGACCATTTGTCTTAAGAAAATGTTAACAATATCTTCAAGTCAATAATTCTCTTTCGATGGATCATTAAGGTTTAATTTTTTATTGAAAAAATTAAGGTTTAGTGTGACTTGGACGCAACTCTTGCTGTGCTTATGATAAATGACATGACGGTTCTATCTATAATTAGTCATTTTGGCCAAATGTTTTGAAATGCATGAAGTTTTGAAATACTATTGTGATTGTCAGAGTTATCCCTTGTGCAAGAGTTCTGAAATGTGAGTTTTATAATATGCTCTCGTAAGTAATACTTGATGTCCTGACTAAATTAGATAACCTAGAGAGTACTATACCTCACAGCCATGGCCTTCCCCAAGGGTCACTATGACTGACGGTGGGACCAAATGCTTGATTATACAATAAACCATTGGGATTGTCAGACTGTTAGTAATTAAGATTGATGGTCTTTACTTACCAATTAGATATAATCATTTTTTACAATGTGTGCACACTGTTAGTCATTAGTAATACCAACGGTGTTAGTCGCCCTGTCGGCTATTACTATGCTTGATGGGATAGATACATCGTAAACCATTATCAATGCCGATGGGACAAAGAAACACTCGACAAATACATAACTGACGGGGAACTATCTGATATCAGCATCGTCGACACACG
>NW_021253185.1:0-437 GCF_002162155.2 Triticum dicoccoides
GCGCCGTTGCCGGGGAGCATAGCTCTATTCTCCGAGTCACTTGGGATTTATATCTGTTGATCACTACGAAGAACTTGAAAGACGACCAAACTACTATTTTGCCCTCAACTATGAGGGGAGGTAAGGAACTGCCATCTAGCTCTGCACTAGATTCTCCTTCCGTTATTAGTAAGCTTGCGACACCTAAACCTGCTACTGCTATGAATTCTGATATGTCGCATGTTATTGATGATGCCACTTCTGCTATGCATGATGAAACTACTTCTGTGCTTGATACTACTTTCCCATTAGGTGAATTTCTTCATGAACAACTTTCTAGAGTTAGGGGGAATGAAAATATTGAAGATGCTATTATTGATTATAGTGATGATGAAGGTTCTCCCAATGATTATGTATTTCCTGTTGTCCCTAAGGGTTATGTTATGAATGAAGAAGCT
>NW_021253186.1:0-773 GCF_002162155.2 Triticum dicoccoides
GAAAGCAGTAACATGCTACACTACTCTAATGCAAGCAGTATAGAGTAGAATAGGCGATATCTGGTGATCAAGGGGGGGCTTGCCTGGTTGCTCTGGCAAGAGAGAGGGGTCGTCAACTCCGTAGTCGAACTGGGCCGCAGCAGCGTCGGTCTCGTAGTCTACCGTAGAGAAGAGGGGGAAGAAACAATGAATACCATGTAAACATATGCATATCGATGCATGACATGACAAGTAACGATGCTAGGCGGGCCCTAACGTGGTATGAGGTGGTACCGGTTAAGGGGGGAAACATCCGGGCAAAGTCAAAGGGCTAGATCCCGTGGTCAAACGCTATAGGGTTAGGCGGGACGGGGGCACTAGGGGTAGCAATGCCACCGGAGCGTCGCACCCGGCTCTCATACATGCGGGGTGGTGTGGTGGCATGTCCGAAGACGCGGGACGCGTCTCCGGGGCATGCCCCCCCCCCCCTCACAGACGGCGATGACACGGTAGTAGACGTTCTGCGGTAACGATGCGGCGTCAATATTACTAAATACTTGGAGCGTGATAAAATCATGAGTTTTTTTGCACGACGTGGGCACATGTGCTATAGGAACGATGGTATTTTTTCATAATTTTTGGTGATGGAGAAGTATCCGAAAAATTCCCTCTACGCGGATTGCCCTTCGCGCGTCTACGGCTGTGGCCGGCGGCCTCCGGGGGCTAGCATGCCGCCAAATCTTGCGTAGGCGGCCTCTCACAAGTCTGGAAGTGTTGTGGCAGTTGCAAACGCC
>NW_021253187.1:0-1692 GCF_002162155.2 Triticum dicoccoides
AAGAAGGGGCAGTCTGGATTGCTTCTTCCAGTGGGACCATGTGGGAGTATCTGCATATCTTTGGTCGGGAGGAGTGCTCTGGTAGTTGGTGCAGATTATTGGGCACAGGTGCGACAGCAAGACGATATAGGGACTTACATGTGGATTTGTTGTATTGGTTGTGAGTGGTGTCAGTTGATCTTCTGCGGTACGATAGGTTCGGCAATAAAATAGACTCCAGTTCGCCTGGATTGATTGAAGTGTAGCTTGAGCCGCTCAAAGGATGAATATACCCTTTTCTATATATTTGTAGAGTAGATCGCATCTAGCTCTCCACTACGAGCGACGCTTCCCAGACAAGGGTCTTCTGGCCTCCCACCACCGCCGCCGTTGATCCGCCTTGTCTCCTGGGCCCTATGGGCCGTTGAGACATGATGGATCCCGGACCTTGTTGGTGGGAGGGCTTCATCCCTGTTTTTAGGTCTTCTTTTATGGTTGAGTAGGGTTTGCGTCCTGCTCAGGAAGGCGAGACGGTGGCGACTCCCGGCGATGCATACAACATCGTAGGAAGGTGCGTGGAGGTGTATCTCTTGCGGATCTTCAGGGATTCGGTTGGTGTTGGTCTTCGATGGATCTCCATGGTTCCAGTCTTGATGTGTCTACGTTCCTGTGTCTACAAGTTGGAATTTTCCGATCTATGCTTCTCTTTATCGGCGGCGGTTGCTATTCTAGTGCATTTGTCCCATGGGGCCTTAATTAGCACGATGACTTCCCGTTTGTCTACTACACCAATTTTTGCCCGGCTCTGATGAAGGAGGGGCGATGACAGTGGTGCACCTTTGGCTCGCTCAAGCGCTTGTTGTCATTGCTAGGTGGTCGATGGACCTGCATGTAATTTTTATTATCTCTGATGTTCTTTGTAATCCCATGACAGTTGATGAATAGATTGGAAGTTTTCTCACAGAAAATGATTTTAATTCAGATTCTTGATAGATAAAACAAAGTGGACATAAGCAGCATTACCATGTTATCTTACATTCTTAAGAAGTCCACCTCAACATCCCACTAAGCAATTCATTTAAGTCTTCTCTCTCAATAGGCCAAGTAAAATTTACCACATAAGCGAGTCATGCATTTAACTTACAAGTTGTGAATATTTTTGCATTAATCTATGCATGCAACACTGCCACTTCATATTTTCATATTAGGTCCTTCACATTTTTTGTTTGAAATGATATTTTAACTGTAGTTCAAAAGTTTTTATTCTATTTTAAACACTTTTTATTGATTTTTAAACTTATAATTTCTTTTCATTAGATATAGTTATTTTAGCAACTACGTACGCATTTTTTAACAAAGTTACATCAGCAACTTGCGGAGAGAGAGTTATCCCCACTACTCTATTTATCTTGACATGCACACATGCCAACTCGCCTATCATGCCATATCAGCAGGCATGCAATTAAACTGCCGAATTTCCCTCCTCTACCGTGCCGCCATGTCATCACTTATGTTTTCATTTTTTTTCTTTGCTTCAGTTTACTAAAGGCAAGTCCATTATCTCCTTCATGCAAAAAGAAGAAGCAGAAACGGTTGACTGTTCACATACGCATTATCTCATTGATATTTAACTTCTGCACGAAAACAATCTAGGAGTAACAGTTGAAGGCATCGCTTCATTCCCTCATAACATGTGCTTCTCGGATGAGTTCT
>NW_021253188.1:0-2018 GCF_002162155.2 Triticum dicoccoides
AAAGAGATGTTTATTTGCTGTCCAAAAAGTTCTCTCACGTCACTTTTGGCCCAAGAGAAGATAGAGTCCAAGTCTCTCACGTTCTGGATTCAGATTCGGACTGCACAGACACACCTGACTCAAAACGCACACAAGTTTTTCATACAGACTCCGAATTGGGTGATTCTTTTTTTGTTGGAAACTAGATTTCGTGCACTTTCCAACCCAATTGGAATCACCTTCAAATTCGTCCGGAGCGTTGAGTTGTGGACGAAACAATCTGATGCTGCAGCAGAATCCGAGTCAAACTACAAGTCCAAAGGTGTTACATCACCTCCACTTGGGCCCATTGGCCTTGTACGACCTAGATTTAGTTTTAGGCTGCCTTGGGACGTCCTCCCACCTCCTTGGCCGCCACCCCTTGCTCCTATATAAGTAGATCCATCTAGTAGCTTTTCCTTGGGATTTGTTTAGTTAAAAGTTAGCCACTGCAACTTCGTGTACTTCGTTCGTGTCCAACGACCAGACCAAGACCGCTTACGGATCCCCACCATTATCAATACCTCATATATATTTGCAATATTCAGATTGCTTTATCATATTCTTGCTCGTTCTTCGATTGCTTGCAGGAATAGACCTTCGTGGTCAGGCTGACCGTGCTTCCGGCATCGTCAGTAACCTCAGGAGATTGGTTTAGCGATTGCTAAGGCGCAACGTCGTGCACGTTTGTAGTCGGATCGTCAAAGTTGTCTCCACCAAATCGATACTTATCATCTCATCGAAAGATCGGGACACCCTCGCCTCTATCAATTTCGGACCCCTCCACCAAGGGCCACGAAATTCCCCCCTCTTCCTCCATATATACAGCCCTTAGGGCATCGTTTAGACTTTGGGTTTTGTTTAGATTAAAAGTTTGCCATAGCTGCAACTTCACGTACTTCGTTTGTGTTCAACGACCAGACAAAGGCGTCACAGAACCCCACCTTGATCAATAAAGCTTTCATCTTATATTCGCAATATCCAGATTGCAATCTTAGTTTCTTGCTTGTTCTTCGTTTGCTCGCAGGAAGCAGACCCTCGTGGTCAGGTTGATCGTGCTCCGGCGTGGTCAATAACCTCTCGGAGTTGGTTTAGCGATTGCTAAGTCACGACATCCTCGCACGTTCGTAGTCGGATCGTCAAAGACGACTTCCACCAAAGCGAAATCCACCATCTCATCGAAAGACGGGACACCTTTGCCTCTATCACACGTACTGTTCGTGTGCATTTTAGTATCTCTACATATGCTGATTATGTTGATTGTGATGTGGTACCTATGCAAGCATGTTCCTTATTACTTGGTAGACCATGGCAATTTGATAAAAATTCTGTACACCATGGTAGAAACAATCACTATACTCTTCTTCATAAGGATAAAAATATTACTTTGCTTCCTATGACTCCTGATTCCATTTTGAAAGATGATATTAATAGAGCTAATAAAGCACAACAGGAGAAGAATAAGAGTGAAAATCAGATTGTGGCAAAAGAATTTGAGCAACAAATAAAGCCTAATAATAAACCATCTAGTGTTGCTTCTGAAATTAAATTGAAAAGTCCATGTTTATTTGCCACCAAATCTGATATTGATGAGCTAGATTTCAGCAAATCTGTTTGCTATGCTTTTGTGTGCAAAGAGGCATTATTTTCATTCGAGGACGTGCCTTCCTCTTTGCCTCCTGCTGTCACTAACATTTTGCAGGAGTTCGCTGACGTTTTTCCACAAGACGTGCCACCGGGATTACCGCCTATTCGAGGGATTGAGCATCAGATTGACTTAATTCCCGGTGCTTCACTGCCAAACCGTGCACCATACCGTACCAATCCAGAGGAGACGAAGGAGATTATGCGTCAAGTACAAGAGCTTCTCGACAAAGGTTATATACGCGAATCCCTTAGTCCTTGTGCTGTTCCTATTATTCTAGTGCCGAAAAAGGATGGTACATCACGTATGTGTGTTGATTGTAGAGGCATTAATAATATTACTATTCGTTATCGTC
>NW_021253189.1:0-1923 GCF_002162155.2 Triticum dicoccoides
ACGTCTTCCCACCTCCTTGGCCGCCACCCCTTGCTCCTATATAACTAGATCCATCTAGTAGCTTTTCCTTGGGATTTGTTTAGTTAAAAGTTAGCCATTGCAACTTCGTGTACTTCGTTTGTGTCCAACGACCAGACCAAGACCGCTTCCGGATCCCCACCATTATCAATACCTCATATATATTTGCAATATTCAGATTGCTTTATCATATTCTTGCTCGTTCTTCGATTGCTTGCAGGAATAGACCTTCGTGGTCAGGCTGACCGTGCTTCCGGCATCGTCAGTAACCTCAGGAGATTGGTTTAGCGATTGCTAAGGCGCAACATCGTGCACGTTTGTAGTCGGATCGTCAAAGTCGTCTCCACCAAATCGATAGTTATCATCTCATCGAAAGATCGGGACCCTCGCCTCCATCACAAGGGGGGCCAAAGAATATTCTTGAGTATTAGCAGTTGAGTTGTCAATTCAACCACACCTGGATAACTTAGTATCTGCAGCAAACTATTTAGTAGCAAAAGTGGTATGATAATAAAGGTAACGGTGGCAAAAAGTAAAGATAATAGGTTTTGGGTTTTTGTAGTTGTTGTAACAATAGCAACGGAAAAGTAAATAAGCGAAGAACAATATGTGAAAAGCTCGTAGGCAATGGATCAGTGATGGATAATTATGCCGGATGCGATTCCTCATGTAATAGCTATAACATAGGGTGATATAGAACTAGCTCCAGTTCATCAATGTAATGTAGGCATGTATTCCGTAAATAGTCATACATGCTTATGGAAAAGAACTTGCATGCCATATTTTGTCCTACCCTCCCGTGGCAGCGGGGTCCTAGTGGAAACTAAGGGATATTAAGGCCTCCTTTTAATAGAGAACCGGAGCAAAGCATTAGCACATAGTGAATACATGAACTCCTCAAACTACGGTCATCACCGAGAAGTATCCCGATTATTGTCACTTCAGGGTTGTCGGATCATAACACATAATAGGTGACCATAGACTTGCAAGATAGGATCAAGAACACACATATATTCATGAAAACATAATAGGTTCAGATCTGAAATCATGGCACTCGGGCCCTAGTGACAAGCATTAAGCATAGCAAAGTCATAGCAACATCAATCTCAGAACATAGTGGATACTAGGGATCAAACCCTAACAAAACTAACTTGATTACATGGTAAATCTCATCTAACCCATCACCGTCCAGCAAGCCTACGATGGAATTACTCACACACGACGGTGAGCATCATGAAATTGGTGATGAAGGATGGTTGATGATGACGACGGCGACGAATCCCCCTCTCCGGAGCCCCGAACGGACTCCAGATCAGCCCTCCCGAGAGAGATTAGGGCTTGGCAGCGGCTCTGTGTCATAAAACGCGATGAAACTTTCTCTTTGATTTTTTTCTCCCCGAACGTGAATATATGGAGTTGGAGTTGAGGTCGGTGGAGGTCCAGGGGGCCCACGAGATAGGGGGGCGCGCCCTATAGGGGGGGCGCCCCCTGTCTCATGGACAGGCCGTGGGCCCCCTGGTGTATTTCTTTCGCCCAATAATTCTTATTAATTCCAAAAAGTGCCTCCATTGATTTTCAGGACATTCCGAGAACTTTTATTTTCTACACATAAAACAACATCATGGCAGTTCTGCTGAAAACAGCGTCAGTCCGGGTTAGTTTCATTCAAATCATGCAAGTTAGAGTCCAAAACAAGGGCAAATGTGTTTGGAAAAGTAGATACGTTGGAGACGTATCACCAGCCAAGTCCCAACCTTCGCACGCTACAGCGGTCGGACGACTAACGCCGACCTGATGTCTGACACCTCCCAGCGCCCGGACGACCGAGCCTCTCCGGACGACCGGCACCACCACACCCGAGCCAAAAACATCGGAAGAATGGAGACTTTCGAACGATCAAACGAC
>NW_021253190.1:0-464 GCF_002162155.2 Triticum dicoccoides
GTAACGTTTCGGTACCACCGAGATGAGCGATCGGTCCCACCGAGATTGCAATGTAAACTCTCTGTTTCCCTTTCATAACATTTCGGTCCCACTGAAATGAGCGAACCGGTCCCACCGAGTTTACCAGACCAACTCTCTGGTTAGCTTATTACCAAAATTGGTCTTACCCAGTTTGTGTAATCGGTCTCACCGAGATTATGTTATGCCCTAACCCTAACCATATCGGTCCTACCGAGTTGCATGTCGGTCCCACCGAAAATCCTAACGGTCACTAGGTTTACTGAATCGGTCAGACCGAGTTTCTCAATTCGGTCCCACCGAGATTGGTAAATTGTGTGTAACGGTTAGATTTTGTGTGGAGGCTATATATACCCCTCCACCCCCTCTTCATTCGTGGAGAGAGCCATCAAAACAAACCTACACTTCCAACTTACATTTTCTGAGAGAGAACCACCTACTCATGT
>NW_021253191.1:0-428 GCF_002162155.2 Triticum dicoccoides
CCGTGCATTGCCCTTTCTCACATTGAGAGTTGGTGCAAACTGCGCCGGTGCATCCAAACCCCGTGATATGATACGCTCTGTCACACATAAACCTCCTTATATCTTCCTCAAAACAGCCACCATACCCTACCTATTATGGCATTTCCATAGCCATTCCGACATATATTGCCATGCAACTTTCCACCATTTTGTTCATCATGACACATTCATCATTGTCATATTGCTTAGCATGATCATGTAGTTGACATAGTATTTGTGGCAAAGCCACCGTTCATAATTCTTTCATACATGTCACTCTTGGTGCATTGCATATCCCGGTACACCGCCAGAGGCATTCATATAGAGTCATCTTTGTTCTAGTATCGAGTTGTAATCATTGAGTTGTAAATAAATAGAAGTGTGATGATCATCATTATTAGAGCATTTTC
>NW_021253192.1:0-845 GCF_002162155.2 Triticum dicoccoides
AACATCTCTTTCATCCTTATCTTCATATGTGGATTGTACAAATGTCCCATACACCTGCAATTAGACAAAACACAAAAGTGTGTGAAGTATTTTTGTTCTGGATAACATAAATAGATTATTGAATAGTTTGCACTAGAAATCACCTGACAAATATGCATATATGCAATATTTTTGGTCATATCCAAGGTAGTCATGTCCTCATCAGAAGTTGAAAGTGGATCGAGGATCACTCCAATGTAGGACAAGGAAATAGCACAATTGTACGAGTTCTTGTCGGTTTCTCACACCTACACAAGTAAAAGCTTTTGGTGGAGCTTGGTTAGGATGGAGGCAGAAAATTTGATGTAATTGTACGTGAGCTTCAATAATGTTGGAAAAGATTCGCAAGATGCAATGTAACAAGTAGACCAAGCATATAAGGTACACGGAAACACACACGCAAAAAGATAAGTGGGGTTGTGCAACCAAGGGTGAGCCAAAATGTGGGATCCACGAAAATGCTCTTGTTGCACAACACTAGAGAGACGCTAGCACGATTGCACGATAGGCGGATACAAGAACTTGTGCACAACCTACTTAGCAAAAATGCAACGACTTCTATCCAAAATACTTTGTATGCAAGGTGTTGCTATGATATGATCCAACATGATCGAGTATGACAATCTTAGTGTTGTATGATGCTATGGTTCTTGCTTAAAAGCTCTTTGCTTATCGTTCCTCTTTGCTTAAAAGCTTGGTTGGCTCTTTGATGTTTGAGCTCTTTTCTCATGCAATGTTTGACGAACCAAGATAGCAAGTGAGTATGCGATGACAAGTTTGTGACACAAGAGATGATACCAATATAG
>NW_021253193.1:0-1321 GCF_002162155.2 Triticum dicoccoides
AGCCAATCCGGCCGCCCCACCCCGCACCGATTGATACGTCCATTTTGCATCATGCTTTGATATTGATATTTATTGCATTATGGGCTGTTATTACACATTATGTCACAATATTTATGCCTTTTCTCTCATATTTTACAAGATTTACATGAAGAGGGAGAATGCCGGCAGTTGGAATTCTGGGCTGGAAAAGGAGCAAATATTTGAGACCTATTTTGCACAACTCCAAAAGTCCTGAAACTTTACGGAGGCATTTTTTGGAATTAAAAAAATACTAGCGAAAGAATCAACTGAAGGGGGCCCACACCCAGGCCACGAGGGTGGGGGCGCGTCCTACCCCCTGGGCGCGCCCCCCTGTCTCGTGGGCCCCCTGGCAGGCCTCCGGTGCCCATCTTTTGCTATATGAAGTCTTTCTCCCTGAAAGAAATAGGAAGGAAGCTTTCGGAATGAAGTGCCGCCATCTCGAGGCGGAACCTTGGCGGAACCAATCTAGGGCTCCGACGGAGCTGTTCTGTCGGGGAAACATCCCTCCGGGAGGTGGAAATCGTCACCATCGTCATCACCATCGATCCTCTCATCGGGAGGGGGTTAATCTCCATCAACATCTTCACCAGCACCATCTCATCTCAAACCCTAGTTCATCTCTTGTATCCAATCTTTATCTCAAAACCTCAGATTGGTACCTGTGGATTGCTAGTAGTGTTGATTACTCCTTGTAGTTGATGCTAGTTGGTTTATTTGGTGGAAGATCATATATTCAGATCCTTTATGCATATTAATACCCCTCTAATTATGAACATGAATATGATTTGTGAGTAGTTACGTTTGTTCCTGAGGACATGGGAGAAGTCTTGCTATAAGTAGTCATGTGAATTTGGTATTCGTTCGATATTTTGATAAGATGTATGATGTCTTTCCTTTGGTGGTGTTATGTGAACATCGACTACATGACACTTCACCATTATTTGGGCCCAGGGGAAGGCATTGGGAAGTAATAAGTAGATGACGGGTTGCTAGAGTGACAGAATCTTAAACCCTAGTTTATGTGTTGCTTCGTAAGGGGCTGATTTGGATCCATATGTTTCATGCTATGGTTAGGTTTACCTTATTTCTTCTTTCGTAGTTGCGGATGTTTGCAAGAGTAGTTAACCATAAGTGGGATGCTTGTCCAAGGAAGGGCAGCACCCAAGCACCGGTCCACCCACTATCAAATTATCAAAGTAACGAACATGAATCATATGAGCGTGATGAAAACTAGCTTAACGATAATTCCCATGTGTCCTTGGGAGCGTTTTCCTTTATATAAGAGTTTGTCCAGGCTTGT
>NW_021253194.1:0-1923 GCF_002162155.2 Triticum dicoccoides
ACGTCTTCCCACCTCCTTGGCCGCCACCCCTTGCTCCTATATAACTAGATCCATCTAGTAGCTTTTCCTTGGGATTTGTTTAGTTAAAAGTTAGCCATTGCAACTTCGTGTACTTCGTTTGTGTCCAACGACCAGACCAAGACCGCTTCCGGATCCCCACCATTATCAATACCTCATATATATTTGCAATATTCAGATTGCTTTATCATATTCTTGCTCGTTCTTCGATTGCTTGCAGGAATAGACCTTCGTGGTCAGGCTGACCGTGCTTCCGGCATCGTCAGTAACCTCAGGAGATTGGTTTAGCGATTGCTAAGGCGCAACATCGTGCACGTTTGTAGTCGGATCGTCAAAGTCGTCTCCACCAAATCGATAGTTATCATCTCATCGAAAGATCGGGACCCTCGCCTCCATCACAAGGGGGGCCAAAGAATATTCTTGAGTATTAGCAGTTGAGTTGTCAATTCAACCACACCTGGATAACTTAGTATCTGCAGCAAACTATTTAGTAGCAAAAGTGGTATGATAATAAAGGTAACGGTGGCAAAAAGTAAAGATAATAGGTTTTGGGTTTTTGTAGTTGTTGTAACAATAGCAACGGAAAAGTAAATAAGCGAAGAACAATATGTGAAAAGCTCGTAGGCAATGGATCAGTGATGGATAATTATGCCGGATGCGATTCCTCATGTAATAGCTATAACATAGGGTGATATAGAACTAGCTCCAGTTCATCAATGTAATGTAGGCATGTATTCCGTAAATAGTCATACATGCTTATGGAAAAGAACTTGCATGACATATTTTGTCCTACCCTCCCGTGGCAGCGGGGTCCTAGTGGAAACTAAGGGATATTAAGGCCTCCTTTTAATAGAGAACCGGAGCAAAGCATTAGCACATAGTGAATACATGAACTCCTCAAACTACGGTCATCACCGAGAAGTATCCCGATTATTGTCATTTCAGGGTTGTCGGATCATAACACATAATAGGTGACCATAGACTTGCAAGATAGGATCAAGAACACACATATATTCATGAAAACATAATAGGTTCAGATCTGAAATCATGGCACTCGGGCCCTAGTGACAAGCATTAAGCATAGCAAAGTCATAGCAACATCAATCTCAGAACATAGTGGATACTAGGGATCAAACCCTAACAAAACTAACTTGATTACATGGTAAATCTCATCCAACCCATCACCGTCCAGCAAGCCTACGATGGAATTACTCACACACGGCGGTGAGCATCATGAAATTGGTGATGAAGGATGGTTGATGATGACGACGGCGACGAATCCCCCTCTCCGGAGCCCCGAACGGACTCCAGATCAGCCCTCCCGAGAGAGATTAGGGCTTGGCAGCGGCTCTGTGTCATAAAACGCGATGAAACTTTCTCTTTGATTTTTTTCTCCCCGAACGTGAATATATGGAGTTGGAGTTGAGGTCGGTGGAGGTCCAGGGGGCCCACGAGATAGGGGGGCGCGCCCTATAGGGGGGGCGCCCCCTGTCTCATGGACAGGCCGTGGGCCCCCTGGTGTATTTCTTTCGCCCAATAATTCTTATTAATTCCAAAAAGTGCCTCCATTGATTTTCAGGACATTCCGAGAACTTTTATTTTCTACACATAAAACAACATCATGGCAGTTCTGCTGAAAACAGCGTCAGTCCGGGTTAGTTTCATTCAAATCATGCAAGTTAGAGTCCAAAACAAGGGCAAATGTGTTTGGAAAAGTAGATACGTTGGAGACGTATCACCAGCCAAGTCCCAACCTTCGCACGCTACAGCGGTCGGACGACTAACGCCGACCTGATGTCTGACACCTCCCAGCGCCCGGACGACCGAGCCTCTCCGGACGACCGGCACCACCACACCCGAGCCAAAAACATCGGAAGAATGGAGACTTTCGAACGATCAAACGAC
>NW_021253195.1:0-389 GCF_002162155.2 Triticum dicoccoides
CAATGGTTTCCTTAGGGTATCCTATGAAGACGCATTTTTCCGACTTGGGTTCGAGCTTTTCAGGTTGAAGTTTCTTGACATAAGCATCGCATCCCCAAACTTTTAGAAACGACACCTTAGGTTTCTTCCCAAACCATAATTCATACGGTGTCGTCTCAACGGATTTAGACGGAGCCCTATTTAAAGTGAATGTAGTTGTCTCTAGAGCGTATCCCCAAAATGATAGCGGTAAATCGGTAAGAGACATCATAGATCGCACCATATCCAATAGAGTGCGATTACGATGTTCGGACACACCGTTACGTTGAGGTGTTCCAGGCGGCGTGAGTTGTGAAACGATTCCACATTTCCTTAAGTGCATACCAAATTCGTGACCTAAATATTCTCCT
>NW_021253196.1:0-2336 GCF_002162155.2 Triticum dicoccoides
CTATAAATGAAAAAGGCTGAGAAGCCTGACTATCTACCAGATCCTGCCGAGGGCACAAGATCGTAGCTGAGGTAACAAGCTAAACGTCGAAGTCCAAGCGGAACTAATAGTGAGACTGAAGTCTCTCTGCAAAAACATAAAATAGGCAAACGTGAGTACAAATGTACCCAGCAAGACTTACATCAGAACTAACTACATATGCATCATTATCAACAAAGGGGATGGTGGGGTTTAACTGCAGCAAGCCAGCTTTGACTCGGTGGCTATCCTAAACTACGACTGCAATGTAACTCTTTTGAGGTGGCGCACACGAGTCCACATATTCACCATACCAATACACCACTATGGAACCGCTCCCGTCTCCCTACGAGAACGCCATCCATAGCACTCACGCTTATCTTGCGTATTTTAGAGTATCCACTTCCACTTGTCTATGAACTGATATAAGCAACCCAGAAGTCCTTTTCCGCGGACACGGCTATTCGAATAGATCATATTAACCCTGCAGGGGTGTACTTCTTCACACATGCTCTCACCACTTACCGCCGTTTACACGACATGTACTCGGCAACCTTCAAGCGGAAACCCAACGTGGGTGTCGGCCACGACCTACCTAATCACCTAAGTCTCTAGTCCAGGTTTATCGCCTATTCGGGTTCCACCCATGAGGAGATCCGGCCGGAGTTTCGCTCACAGCCCCAAACGATGTGAACAGGGTTCCCGAGACACCAAACGGGCGCCCGGTACACCGTGCCACGTGCCTACCGCATCACAACCCACCCCTACGGTCAGCGCTGCGCACGGCCTCCAGCATACTACAAACACCAGAAACTACTTGCAACTCCTGGACAGAGGACAAGGGTGATCAAGAAGCCGAGAGGGTCCATTGGTTTCGGGCCCAATGCGTGGTAGTAGCTGAATCATGGATCACAAACACAGAACTCAGTTCCTGAGGACGGCTGCAATGAGACAACCCACCATGTACTCCTACATGGCCTCTCACCGCTACCTTTACCAAATCGTGTTCACACACTTAGCTCACACACGGTAGGACATGTTCACACACCTCTGATTCATCCCTGATGAATCAGACCTGACTCAACTCTAAGCAGTAGCAGGCATGACAAACAAGCAGGAATGAGTAGGCACAACAGGGCTCAAACAACTCCTACTCATGCTAGTGGGTTTCATCTATTTACTGTGGAATTACAGGTCATGCAAAGGATAAAGGGGTTCAGCTACCGCAGCAAGTAACAGTTGAATCGTTGTTGTCCTAATGCAGTAAAAGAGAGCAGGAGCGAGAGAGTAGGATTGTATCGGAATGAACAAGGGGGTTTTGCTTGCCTGGCACTTCTGAAGATAACATTGAGTCTTCATCAGTGTCAATGATCACGTCATTGGTATCACGTCTATCGAGAGGGGACAAATACCGGCAACACAAAAAGGAACACAATCAATGCAATGCACAATATGATGCATGATCATGACATGGCAAAATGAATGTGTTTTGAGCTAATGCAACTAGCAACAGATTAAATGAAGTTGGTTTGAATACAAGATTCAAATTCAAACTCCATATGTGAATATTCAAATGTCATTCACTTCATTTGTCCTAAACAGTAGTGATAAGTTGTTCTAACATGCATGAAAATGGTACAGATGGATTCCTTGAATTTTTCTGATAATTTTTCATATATAATTTATTTAATTTGGAGTTACGGTTGAATTTCTATGAATTTTAGAAGTTAATACAATTTTCTGGAATTCATAAATTATTTCCTAATTTATTTTAATTCCAGAAAGGAATTATTGCGTCAGCATGACCTTATCCTGACGTCATCAGGTCAACGGGGCAGATTCAGGTCAAATCTGACCAGTGGGGTCCACTGGTCAGTGACCCAGTCAACTAACCAGGTTAGTTAGCCCTAACTAACTTAGTTAGCCGGGCGGGGCCCGCATGTCAGTGGCCTATCTAATTAGCTAGGTTAATTAGCGCTAACTAATCTAACACTAATCTAGCAGGCGCCTGGGCCCACACGTCAGGGGGTCAAACCCCGGGTCAAACCCGCCGGAGTTGACCCGCGGCTTGTCGCCGGCGACGCCAGCAACGGCGGAGGGCGTCGGAAACGCTCCTTCGGCGACCAAATCGGCGACTGAGGGGCTCTACGCGTAGCTGGGAGTCGCCCGCATCCATCTGTGCAAACGGCAGGGGCTGAGGTGGCCCGAGCTCACCGGAACGGGGCCCGCGGCGGCGACCGGAGCACGGCGAGGTCGGGGTTGGCGCTAGGGGGCACGGCAGGTCGCACGGGTGGGCGCGCTCGGCTCCTGGAAGGGTG
>NW_021253197.1:0-407 GCF_002162155.2 Triticum dicoccoides
TTCATGCTCACTACCATCGGTTGATTCCTCCACCGTTGCACCTACTAGAGCAGCCACACCTCAGATTGTGAGTGCGACATCATCTCAAGTGCATGGTACATTGTCATTGTCCATACCGACATCAGCTACGTCTTTGCGACAAGGTAATAGTAAAGGTATTGATGATATAACTTCACATGAGAATGACGCATCCCTAGTTAACTTGAATGCATCATGTGTTGAGTTACCTGTTGATTTGAGCACGTCACCTATTTTAGAGAATCTTGATACTGTCATGAATGCCTCATGTGATCAAACAACTGAAATACCAACAATTTTGAGTGCACCCATTGAATTAACTGTTGATGCAAAAGAATCAATATTTAATCATTCTGATATGACCTCTAATCTTGGTGATGATTCTGTGT
>NW_021253198.1:0-389 GCF_002162155.2 Triticum dicoccoides
GGAGTTAAAAATGTTCTTTGTGTGTGATTTTATTGGCTTTTGCGACTCTCTTTCTATTCATACGAGTTCACAAAATATATCCCCAGAGAGAAAGATGTCTCGTCCTTGGACGCGCTCCATGCCAATTCAGCCAGAAGAGTATTATGGCACACCGCAGAACCACAATTTCACTCAGGGTCAGACAAGCCAACAGGACAGTGAAACAGCATTTACACAAGTTTGTCGGTTGTATGAACAGAGTCAGCAGCAACACCAGGAAATGATGAACCAATTCATCAATATGGGAAGTAACCGTGGTTAGTATCAACCACAATCCAAATTATCTTAGTTACAAAAGACGCGTCCTCCAACATTTTCTCATACGGACAAGCTTCTTGAAGCTGAGGACT
>NW_021253199.1:0-397 GCF_002162155.2 Triticum dicoccoides
AAGAACCCCGGGGTACGTTTACGTGTCGGTCATCATCACTCAGGATTTTTGTCGATCCTGACCTGTTTCGTGGACTATTACTCACTGTTTTGGGGTATGAAAGCAATATCCATGGTTGTTGAACTCCAAGGAGAGCTTACGTGTCAGTCATCAACAATCGCAGTTTTGGCCGATTATGGCCGGTTTCTTAGACTATTACCCAGTTTTGGGGTCCCGGAGTGATTTCCACGACTGACGGTCACCGGGGTGCGTTTATGTGTCGGTCATCAGCACTCACAGTTTTGGCTGATTCTAGCCCGTTTCATGGAGTGTTACTCACTGATTTGGGGTCCGTGACCAATTTGCATGATTGACAAACCCCGGGGTGCGTTTATCTATCGTTCATCAATAATCCAAG
>NW_021253200.1:0-4257 GCF_002162155.2 Triticum dicoccoides
GCTCAGACGTCCGACTGTGGCATTTCTTTTAAAGCCCTTTTTGCGATGTCGCTCAGACGTCCGACTGTGGTATTTCTTTTAAAGCCCTTTATGTGGTGTCGCTAAGACACCCGACTGTGGCATCTTTTTTCCTTATTTTTATTTTGTTCACCTTTCGAGGCGTCGCTTCAGACACCCGATCGGTCTTCATTTGTGTTATGTTGGGATTTCAGGCGGACTACCGCCTGTTCCCCTTTTTCTTACCCCGTTATGCTAATTTTATTTTAATGTGCATTGATGAATTAATCATGTCGCATCCATGCATGCATTTGTTATATCTTACGTCCGAACTGTCTTGCGAGTACTTTCAAAGTACTCACTGGCTTGTTGATTTGGCCAGATGCTGACGAAGGCGATCTCATGGATGAAGAGTTTGATAGCGAGTCCGACACCTAGAGGAGTCCCAGTCAGTCTTGTGCGACCCTGGATTTGGTCACTGTATTATATCCGCTTCCGCTACCAAATAAATTCATCGAGCCTCTCATCGACGCTCGATGAGATGACAGACGTAGAGTCTTGTATTTCTCTCCCCGCTGTGTTTTTCCACCACCGTCCTATCCTCGAGTCAGTAGTATGCCTCCACACCCCTGTGTCGTGTCCGCCATTATGTATAATTATTGGCATGCTTGTAATAATTTGGTTGAGCAACCGTAGTTCGACCCTGTAATATATTTTATGCTACTGGCTTATTGTATCAAGAATTTGTCTGCCAGTGTGGAGGATTTCTCTCATACTGGACTTAAAAGATTGGCTTTTCAATAAATATTTTTATTGGAAAACCGGTCGTGACAAGCTTGGTACCAGAGCCAGGCTGACTGTAGGAAGCCACTAGGTGCGATCGCTAATTGGTTATTAGCCTGATAGAGCTAATTTATATTTTTACAATGGTAGTCATTTTCTGTCAGTCAGCATAAATTTATGATCTGACCATGCAGAATTTTTGCCTACTTTTGTAGATGGCCGACAATAGCTGCGAGTCTCAGACCTTCGCCAACGTGCCCGATGGGTTCGTCAAGCTTCTTTCTTTCATCGTTCAGGTCGCGATGGGGCCATCCGTGCGCCCAGTCTTCGCACTCTGCCAGCACCGAGTCAACGACAGTCTGACCATGCACCAGGCCGCGGTGCAGTTCAAGGGAGGGCGTGGTGAGTTACGCCGCTTCCGGTTCGTGGGAAGAGCCATGCCTACGGAGAGGCATGCTATGCAGATGGCAGCCCGCGAGGCGATAGCTCGTCTCAGGGATGTCCTCCCCGTGATGAAGACTCGTCGTTACCGTTATCTTCCGTGCCATGTGCCTTACACCTGTCACTACGCATACTCCTGCCCCAGAGGAGAACGAGACGAGGCTTTTCAGATGCTCATTGAGTATCTCCGGGCGCTGGAGGCAGCCTTCGACAACCTGGTGGACGACTTCGTAGCTACCCGCATGGACTCAGTTCATGGCTGTGCTGCCAACAGGAGGGAGCTCCTACCAATCGCACCGCCACTGACTTTTGTCTCGTCATCAGCATCTTTTACGCCTGCTCGTCGTCTGCCTTCTACCGAAGAATTCAACCAAGTTATTGC
Source organism: Triticum dicoccoides (assembly GCF_002162155.2). Lineage (NCBI taxonomy): Eukaryota > Viridiplantae > Streptophyta > Magnoliopsida > Poales > Poaceae > Triticum > Triticum dicoccoides. The sequence goes on from NW_021253200.1 coordinate 1,604, forward strand.
GCCCACTCCAGTGCGCACTGCACCACCCTTCGCGCCCACTCCTGTACGTGTTGCTCCGCCCCTGGCAACCGCTCCGCCCACTCTGCGCAACACTACACGTTTGGAGCCCATTAGCGAGGAGGAAGTCGAGTCCCCAACCTCGCTACGCCTCGCCCTCGGCAGGGCAAGGGAGATCGTCAATATCTCTGCCTAAGTACGCTTAGCTGCCGTGTATTGTACCACTTTGTAAGATACGTGCATAGGCTGTGAGAAGTAGCCTGTTTGCGCATCATGTAGGATCTGGAGAAGTGCACTAGCCTTAATAACATGTCAGGATTAAGTACGCATATCCTGAGTGATGTATTGTATAATTACCGCCCGCGTGTAAGATATGTAATGAGCAGTCCTTCTCCGTGCACAAGTCGATTTGTTTTTCTTAAGTAAGCTGAGCTATTTAATTCTATTTGCCAGCTTTATGCATTTTATGGATTTGTTTTTGCGACTTTTTCCGCTTTTCTTATGGGTTTTACAAAATATATCCCCAGAGTGAAAAATGTCTCGTCCTTGGACTCGCTCCATGCCAATTCCATCAGAGGAAAATTATGATGCACTAGCCAACCGGGCAATGAATCGGCACTTTCACAAATGTGCCGCCTTTATGAACAGAGTCAGCAACAACATCGTGAAATAATGAACCAAGTCATCAACATGGGAAATCACCATGGACAGTATCAACAGCACTCCAAGTTATCTGAGCTACAGAAGACACGTCCTCAAACATTTTCTCATACTGATAAGCCTCTTGAAGCCGAGGACTGGCTTCGAGATATGGAGAGAAAATTAATTATTGCAAAATGTTCAGACCCCGAGAAGGTATTATATGCTCCGCACTATCTCACAGGAGCAGCCGCATCGTGGTGGCAGAATTTTCTGCACATGCATCACAACGAAAATGACATAACCTGGGATGATTTCAAGAAAGGTTTCCGTGGTGCACATATTCCTAAGAGTATTATGAAAATCAAGAAGAGAGAATTTGATGACCTCAAACAAAGGAACATGACAGTGTCAGATTACAACAGTCAATTTACCCTATTATCCCGCTACGCCAATGAGGAGCGTATGACTGAAATCAAGAAGATGGAGAAATTCCTTGACGGTCTGGCACCCGCACTTAAATGCCAACTGGTCGTGCACACTTTTCCTGATTTTAAAACGCTGGTGGACAAGGCCATTACTCTGGAAAATGAGAGACACAGTCTGGAAGATATCCGCAAGCGAAAAAGGGACCAGACTAATCACACTCGCAATCACCGAAGCAAGATAGATTTTAAAAAGGGTGGGACACCCAAATTCTCATCCAATGTCTCACGCCCAATCAAGAATTTTCATGCAAGGGACAAGGAATTCACCTATCGCCCCGGCGTTACTTGTTACGCTTGTGGAGAAGAAGGGCACTATGCCAAACAGTGCCCCAAGCCAAGGAATTCAACCCCAAAGCCAAACAACGGCAACAATTCCGCGCCCAAACGAAACAATTTCAATCCCAACAATAACCACAGGAAGGGTCATCTGAACCACGTAACCAAAGAGGAGGCACAAAATGCTCCGGATATCGTACTCGGTACGTTTCCTGTCAACACAATACCTGCAATGGTTTTGTTTGATTCTGGAGCTTCTCACTCTTTCATCTCGAAAAGTTTTGCTTTGCAAAATAATTTTTCGATGCTTCCTTTGGAGAAATCCATAATAATCAAGTCCCCCTGGATTCAGCAAGTTTCTCAGAATTACTGTCAGAATGTGGTCATTGAGTTTGAAGGATTGGAGTTTTACGCAAATCTTATTGTATTGGAAAATAAAGGACTGGATGTCATCCTAGGGATGGATTGGCTAACCACCAATAAAGGTTTTATTGACTGTTTCAACAGGACCGTGATTCTCACACACCACCAAGGGAAGACAATAAGAGTATCAGCCAAGGAAGGAAAAAGACCCCGGCAACCGAGATTAAATAAGGTGGACGTTTCTGAGCTAAACAAGGTTCGAGTAGTGTGTGAATTTCCAGATGTATTCCCTGAAGAGCTGCCAGGCATGCCACCAGATCGAGAAATAGAATTCCGCATTGAGCTAGCACCAGGAACCAACCCCATCTACAAGAAACCATACAGAATGGCACCATCCGAGTTGATCGAATTGAAGAAGCAAATAAAGGAATTACTGGATAAAGGATACATTCGGGCCAACTCCTCACGTTGGGGATCACCAATTTTATTTGCCAAGAAGAAGGATGGAACGCTGAGATTGTGTATCGACTATCGAGCACTTAACATGGTCACAGTCAAAAACAAATACCCGATGCCAAGGATAAACGATTTGTTTGATCAACTTGCTCAGGCCAAGGTATTCTCAAAAATTGACTTAAGGTCTGGATACCATCAATTGAAGGTACGAACGGAAGATATCCCCAAAACAGCCTTCACCTCTAGATATGGACTGTACGAGTTCACAGTAATGCCATTTGGATTAACTAACGCCCCGGCATATTTTGTTCACCTCATGGACAAAGTATTTATGAAGTTTATGGACAAATTCGTCGTAGTATTCATCGACGATATTCTGGTATACTCCAAAACACCAGAAGAGCACGCAGAACATCTCAGGATTGTACTAGGAGA
>NW_021253201.1:0-962 GCF_002162155.2 Triticum dicoccoides
GCTTGACTTTGTATGTAATTCACGGGCCACTTGCCTGCTGATCTATTCCGGTATCGGACGCAATACTTATTCCCGTTGCTCTGAACCCTTTCGCACCCTGCTTCAGGCAATGAACGATTGCCTATCCGCTTGAAACTTCTTATCGCACTGTCTTACTTTGCTCTCGATGTGTGTCATTTGTTCAACTCGAGAGATACTCATAAGTTCATTCTTGGGATACCCCCAGATGATTTTCCCTTATAACATCCTATCATTGTAGAGCTACCCCTTACCTATTCGTAAGTACGATGGAGTTCCCGAATAAATGGTGACAAGTTTATCATGATGCATCGGAATAAAGGATTGAAGACATCAACGAAAGGAATTAACTTCTTCGAGAAGATCCGTTAGAATATTGTAACCAGAACTTTCCCCCTTGCTCCCCTCTTAAATCTCAGGACGAGATTTCTTGTAGTGGAGGAGAATTGTGATGCCCGGGTAATTAAGCTACAGTAATCCCCACTAATGTTGCCACGTCACCTCGGTTACTGTGGATAAACTCGCGTTAGATCCGAACCCGTTCTAAAACAAAAATCAAAACAAGAGCAAAGATAAAAAGTTTCAAAACCAAAACTAAAAAATTTCGGGGGTTGTCTAAAATAGCTAACATAATTATGGTGGGGTGCACTAATTTTTGTAAAATGCTTTGGCATTTTAAATAATCTAAAAACAGAAAAGAAAATAAATAAAAAGAAAACAGAAAACAATAAAAAAAAGGGAGAAGAGAAACCCCCCTGGGCTTTGGCCCAGCTGACCACAGGCCCCACTGGGCCACCCACCAGGCCCCGGCCCCCCCCCACTCTCTCCTTATCCCCCCCCACCGGTGAGACCCCGGAACCCTAGCCGCCCCACTCCTTCCCCCCCACGCGCCCCCACCCCTCTCCCCTGCCCTCGCCCGATCTGGATCGGGGGCGGAGACCCCC
>NW_021253202.1:0-1110 GCF_002162155.2 Triticum dicoccoides
AACCCCGGCCACCCCCGCACCTCCCGTTGGCCCCCCTAGATGCGCACGGGCACGGGCTACCTTCTGGTGCCCTTCGCGCGTCCAGCCGTTGCCCGTAGCGCAACCCCGGTGAACTTCCGCCGCGTTCCGGGTCGCCGCCGGCCGAACTCCGGTGGCCAGTGACGGGCTGGCTTAATTAGCCACTAACCACCGCTTGTGACACTGACAGCTGGGCCCCACGCCCTTAATTAACCACGGCTTAAACTTCTGTTAGTTTAGATTAATCACAGTGGCCCCACGCGTCAGCTTTGACCGTGCTGACGTGGCCTTTGACCGGCCCCACATGTCTGTGACTCCAGCTAGCACTGTGTCACTGACGTGTGGCCCCCACACGTCAGGTTTGACCTGAGCCAGCCCAGTTGACTGCTGACGTCACTGTGACGTGGGGCTGACGCAATAAGTATTTTCTGGATTTAATAATATTCAGGAAATTCCAGAAAATACCACAAACTTCAAAAATTCATAGAAAATTAACCGTAACTCCAAATTAAATAATTTATATATGAAAAATTATCAGAAAAATTCAAGGAATCCATCTGTACCATTTTCATGCATGTTAGAACAACTTATAGCTGCTGTTTAGCACAAATCAATTAAATGGCATTTGAATAATCACATATGGAGTTTAAATTTGAATCTTATATTCAAACCAACTTCATTTAATCTGTTGCTAGTTGCATTAGCTCAAAACACATTCATATTGCCATGTCATGAGCATGCATCATATTGTGCATTGCATTGATTGTGTTCCTTTCTGTGTTGCCGGTATTTGTCCCCTCTCGATAGACGTGATACCGATGATGTGATCGTTGACACTGATGAAGACTCAATGTTATCTTCAGAAGTGCCAGGCAAGCAAAACCCCCTTGTTCATTCCGATAAAATCCCACTCTCTCGCTCCTGCTCTCTTTTACTGCATTAGGACAACACCGATTCATCTGTTACTTGCTGCGGTAGCTGAACCCCTTTATCCTTTGCATGACCTGTCATTGCCACAGTAAATAGATGAAACCCACTAGCATGAGTAGGAGTTGTTTGAGCCCTGATGTGCCTACTCATTCATGTTTGTTT
>NW_021253203.1:0-662 GCF_002162155.2 Triticum dicoccoides
ATCGTGCTCCGGCATGGTCAATAACCTCTCGGAGTTGGTTTAGCGATTGCTAAGGCGCGACGTCCTCGCACGTTCGTAGTCGGATCGTCAAAGTCGACTTCCACCAAAGCGAAATCCATCATCTCATTGAAAGACGGGACACCTTTGCCTCTATCAAGTGGTATCAGATTTCCAGGTTGCTCGGTGAGATTTTACAGTTTTTCGTAGTTCAGATCGAGTCTGTTCTTCATACCTATACTCCACGAAAAAGCCACAAAAAAATTAGGGTTAGTTCATCCTATCTGAACTAGTCTGAGCCTTTGCATAATCTTTTCTGTATTTGCGTTGTTGAATTTGCGGTTGCATCGTCGTGTCTAGTTGCTGGTCTTAGAGTGTAGTCTTTTAGAGTTTCGAGTTCTGGTCATAAGTTGTCACGCCGCCGCGGCACCATCATCATCGCCCCTGCCATCTACCACCACCGCTTATCCGCCACCGCTTCGAATCTGTATCCATATACCACCACCGCTGCCATATATCACCACCGCTGCCATATATAACCACCGCTGCCATCTACCACCATATATCCACCACCAATCCGAGTTCCTTGCATATTAGGTTTGTTTTCGAGATCCATCTAGTTTCCGATTCGTGTTTCCTTGCCGGAGTAGGTTTCGAAAAAAAAA
>NW_021253204.1:0-502 GCF_002162155.2 Triticum dicoccoides
CTTTAAATGCTGCATACTGAATGCAAAAGAAGTCTGGAGTTCAAATAAGTTTAAAAAAAATGAAGTGCCCGTGTAACAGATGAGTTCTCGTCCGAAACCTTGATACTCTGAAAGAGATTGTCCAGTTTGTACACGAAGTGCGTCCAGTTTTTGCCGTGACACTCTGTACTCTTTCGCACATGCTATGCGGGTGAAATGATGATACCATTCCAAGTTTTAACATTTTCAGAGTTCATTTTGTTGTGATTTACTGTTTCACGGTTATTTAGATCCCTAAACAAATTGGTAAATGACTGAAAAACAATAAATGATGTCAGAAAGTGTTGGAAGTTGATGACGTCGCTTTGAATGCTGCATACTGAACGCAAAAAAAGTCTGGAGTTCAAATGATCTTTTTGTGTACAATCTGAATTGTCAATATGAGTACTCAACGGTTTAGAAACCGGTGAAGACTCATATTGAGTCCACAAATTATACACACAGAGTTCAATGAAGACCAAAT
>NW_021253205.1:0-428 GCF_002162155.2 Triticum dicoccoides
GCTCCACCGCCGCCAACGGGCACCCCCCGCACCCTCCCCCGCTCCACCGCCGCCGCCGATAATATTTTCAAGTAACAAATTTGGACATATTTTTTAAAAAATTATTACTGTTTTTATAAAAATAATTTACTGTTATGATTTAAACAAGTTTGAACATATTTAAACACAAGTAAATATCAAACAGGATTAAAAATGCATAAAAAATATTGGGGAGCCTGGGAATCAAACCCAGGACCTCCTGGTGTGGGTGCTACGTACTGATCAGTCGGGCTAGTGGGCAAGTTCTGTTGTATATAGGGGTAGGTGGTATATAACCTGACAAGTCGGGCTAAATTACTTATGTCGCACCCCTCGGTGGTGCGCCATTGCTATGGATGTACTTATGGCGCACCCCTTGGTGGTTCGCCATTGCTAAGCCTCCCCCCCCC
>NW_021253206.1:0-1259 GCF_002162155.2 Triticum dicoccoides
TCATGGGACTGTTTTTTAAATGAAATGATACTAACCAAGAATAACTATGCACAAGAGAAAGTCTTTCAAGACTTGAGAGTTGAGAAAATTGTAGTAGAAGTGATGTTTGAATTGCTCAACCCCATGTTATTAATGTTAACAGACTTAATAGCACTTGTGGAATTAATTGTCTAGAGGGACTTTGTTGAAGGGTGAACGAGATTATGGAAAAAATCTGTGTTGTATCTCTTACATGGTGTTTCAACTCTTTGCTGGTGTTATGGCCTTGCTACTATATGCACGTGTACGTGTGTAAATGTGGCTTCATCACCTTTCTTGATATTATGCTGAGGACTCCGCTGGCCAATGAACGATCCACCAAGAGCGCTAACTCAGATTTTGGCTATGGGTTTGTTATCGTATGTAGTGGCAATAGTACAAACGCATATTATTCTGCTTTCTCTTGAAATGGTGTGTATGTGGTAAATAAAGGGGACTGACCAAAAGAGCTCGAAAGAGACATATTTCAAAGGTCCATAGTTCCCAAACATTAAGCCACATTGCATGATCATTTAGTTGGCATAATCCCTTCACGTGATAGTCAAAGTTTCAGCAATCAATGATTGAAATAAAGTGTTTGAGAGCCTTGAGGGGGAAATGATTGTGAGTGTGCTTATGAGCATTAGATCATCATATTTTACTACATGCTTTTCACTCCCTAACTATATGGTGTCCTGGTAGAGCAATATTTTTCAGTTTGCCTAATTCACATCTAGATGTTTTTTAAGAATGTCACATCTAACCTCTCACAAATACACAGCAACAAGGAACAAAAAAAAGCTGGAACAAAAAAAAGTAGACCACAAACATAGAGGACATCAGGTTAGATGTGACATAACTATGTCACATCTAGATGTGTCCTAGACAGACCTAATATTTTTACATTCATGTGGTGCTTGTGGAAAGCCAGGAATAATAAGCTCTTCCAGAGAAAAGATGTGTCTTCTTTCCATTTTTTTTTGCGGCACATGCTATCACAAATAGCTTTATCTTTGGAAGTAGGCGCAACTGAACAGGGAAGGTCAACCACTGAAAATCACAGGATGAGCCCTCAGGAAAAAGAAAAATTCAGATAGAGAACCACAATTGATAGCACCGTGCTCCCAACTTCAGTCCAAATTTACACATACGTGGCTGGCATGAACTAAGAAACTCTGACACTATGGAAAGTGTAAGAAGAGGATTTGGTTATATTTTTTGCAGGTGCATCAGAGAGATCA
>NW_021253207.1:0-3312 GCF_002162155.2 Triticum dicoccoides
GTATTTCCTTGTCATTTTAGAACACTTCTGCTTCTGTACAACCTCTTAAATAGATCAATGGACGAGATCTCTCTACACCCCTTCGTAGTAAAGGATAGGATGGTTTTTTTCAAAAATATGTCACCCGTCGGAACGTATACGTACGTAAACCCCCTCCGTAATGGGCCGGCCCATTTTACCTTTTATTTTTCTATTAACCTGCAAATAAGTGTGTGGGATCTGATTCAAACCCATGACCTCCTCGTTGAGTGTTCGCTGCAGTAGCCAACCAGACAACTCACCTGATGCAAATATACATCCTTTTTTTCTGTTGTGTCTCACTGAATAAGGAGGTCGCAGGTTTACATTTTTTGCTGGTTTCGTTTGGCCGAGGAGGTCGCGGGTTTTGTTTTTCATTTATTCTGGCTTTGTTTGGTCGGTTTTTCTTTTTCTTTATTTTTCCATTTTATTTTTCTTTTATTAAAATACATGAATTTTTAAAAATTGATGAACCTTTTCAGTTTCATGATTTTTTTGAACCTCTGAACTTCTTTCAAATCCATGAACTCCTTTCAGTTTTCATGAAGTTTTTTCCAAAATCTTTGAGCTCTTTCAAAGTTGATGCAACTAGTTTACTTCACCCTGTGCATTCTAAAACCAAACCTTAAAATACCGAACCAAGCAAAAATTTACGGTTTATGGTATGGTATATGAAATTTCCATGCCAATTTGAAGTTCGGTTTATTAGGTATATACCGAGAAAACCGTTTGTAAACCAAATTAATCGAAGCAAAAATAAATTCATTTTTATGCTGCACAGAAGCGTACACAATACCATCAGAAAGCAAGGCAACAGCTTTGATGAGCTGTTCGCATTTCCTGCCACACAAGGTGGCGGTGGGGTTGGGGGGGGGGGCTCTTTTAGGCATATCAGTTCATTAAGAAGCAAGGTGGTGAAAGAGACTTGAAGACAGTGGCTCCCGCGACACCGCGCCCGCGACCGGCGGCGCCGCGTTGATCTCCCTCCTCCGGCCGCCATTTCAGCCGCTGATACGTCCATTTTGCATCATGCTTTTGTGACAATATTTATTGCATTATGGGCTGTTATTTCACGTTATGTCACAATACTTATGGCTATTCTTTCTTATTTTACAAGGTTTACATGAAGAGGGAGAATGTCGGCAGCTGGAATTCTGGGCTGGAAAAGGAGCAAATATTGAAGGCCTATTCTACGCAACTCCAAAAGTCCTGAAACTCCACAGAATACCTTAAAATAAATAAAGAAAAATCGTCGCCAAAGATGAAGGCCAGGGGGCCCACACCCTGCTCACGAGGGTGGGGGCGCGCCTCGTGGGCCCCCTGGTGGCTCTCCGACGCCCATCTTCTCCTATATGAAGTCTTTCGATGAGAAAAAAATAAGAGGGAACTTTCGGGACGAGACTCCGCCGCCATGAGGCGGAACCTTGGCGGAACCAATCTAGGGCTCTGGCAGAGCTGTTCTGCCGGGGACAATTCCCTCCGGGAGGGGGAAATCATCACCATCGTCATCACCAACGCTCCTCTCATCGGGAGAGGGAAATCTCCATCAACATCTTCACCAGCACCATCTCATCTCCAAACCCTAGTTCATCTCTTGTATTTAATTCTTGTCTCCAAGTCTGGGATTGGTGCTAGTAGGTTGCTAGTAGTGTTGATTACTCCTTGTAGTTGATGCTAGTTGGTTTATTTTGTGGAAGATCATATGTTCAGATCCTTTATGCACTTTATTACCCCTCTGATTATGAACATGAATATGCTTTGTGAGTAATTACATTTGTTCCTGAGGACAAGGGAGAAGTCTTGCTATTAGTAATCATGTGAATTTGGTATTCGTTCGATATTTTGATGAGATGTATGTTGTCTAGCCTCTAGTGGTGTTATGTGAACGTCGACTACATAACACTTCACCATTATTTGGGCCTAGAGGAAGGCATTGGGAAGTAATAAGTAGATGATGGGTTGCTAGAGTGACAGAAGCTTAAACCCTAGTTTATGCGTTGCTTCGTAAGGGGCTGATTTGGATCCATATGTTTCATGCTATGGTTAGGTTTACCTTAATACTTTTGTTGTAGTTGCAGATGCTTGCAATAGAGGTTAATCATAAGTGGGATGCTTGTCCAAGAAAGGGCAATACCCAAGCACCGGTCCACCCACATATCAAATTATCAAAGTACCGAACGCGGATCATATGAGCGTGATGAAAACTAGCTTGACGACATTCCCATGTGTCCTCGGGAGCGCTTTTCCTATTATAAGAGTTTGTCCAGACTTGTCCTTTGCTACAAAAAGGATTGGGCCACCTTGCTGCACCTTATTTACTTTTGTTACTTGTTGCTCGTTACAATTTATCTTATCATAAAACTATCTGTTACCACTTATTTCAGTACTTGCAGAGAATACCTTGCTGAAAACCGCTTATCATTTCCTTCTGCTCCTCGTTGGGTTCGACACTCTTACTTATCGAAAGGACTACGATAGATCCCCTATACTTGTGGGTCATCAAGACTCTTTTCTGGCGCCGTTGCCGGGGAGTGAAGCACCTTTGGTAGATGGAATTTGGAAAGGAAAAATTTATTTAGTGTGCTGAAATTGTTTGTCACTTGTTACTATGGAAAGTAATTGTTTGAGGGGCTTGTTCGGGGTATCTTCACCCCGTCCAGTATAGCAAAGAGTTGCTCCTCAACCTACTCAACCTACTGAACCTATTGAAAATGGAACTCATTTTGAGATTCCTTCGGGTTTGATGGAAAAACTGCTAGCTAATACTTTTATAGGAGATGGAACAAAGCATCCTGATGAACATCTACGCTATGTGGATGATGTTTGTGGACTATTTAAGCTTGTAGCTATACCCGATGATGTTGTTAAGAAGAAGGCTTTCCCTTTATCTTTAAAGGGAGACACATTGACATGGTATAGGCTATGTGATGATATGAGATCCTGAAACTATAAAAGATTGAAGTTGGAATTTCATCAAAAGTATTAGCCTATGCATCTTGTTCATCGTGATCGCAATTATATATATAATTTTTGGCCTCGCGAAGGAGAAAGCATCGCTCAAGCTTGGGGGAGGCTTAAATCAATGTTATATTCATGCCCCAATCATGAGCTCGCAAGAGAAGTGATTATGCAAAGTTTTTATGCTCGGCTTTTTGATAACAATCGCACCATACTCGATACTTCTTGTGCTGGCTCTTTTATGATGAAGACTATTGAATTCAGATGGAATTTATTGGATATAATTAAACGCAACTCTGAAGATTGGGACCTCGACGAAGGTAAGGAGTCAGATAT
>NW_021253208.1:0-557 GCF_002162155.2 Triticum dicoccoides
CGTGTCGGTCATCAACACTCACATATTCGGCCGATTCTAATACATTTCGTACACTATTACTCAGCGTTTTGGCGACCTAGAGTGATTTCCACGATTGATGAGCCCCGGGGTGCGTTTATGTGTTCGTCGTCAACACTCAAAGTTTTGGCCAAATCAGACCTGTTTTGTGGAGTATTACTCACTGTTTTTGGGTCCCGAAGAGATTTCCATAGTTGTTGAACTCCAAGGTGTGCTTACGATTTGGTCATCAACACTCCCAGTTTTGGCCGATTCTGGCCCATTTCATGGACTATTACTCACCGTTTTGGGGTCCCAAAGCGATTTCCATGGTTGTCGAACTCCAAGGTGCGCTTACGTGTCGGTCATCAACAATCACAGTTTGGGCCGATTCTGGCCCATTTCTTGGACTATTACTCTATTTTGGGGTCTCTGAGTCATTTCCATGATTGACGAACCCCGGGGTGCGTTTACGTGTCGGTCATCAACACTCACATATTCGGCCGATTCTAATCCGTTTCATACACTATTACTCAGCGTTTTGGGGACCCAGAGTGATT
>NW_021253209.1:0-391 GCF_002162155.2 Triticum dicoccoides
GGGTGCTAACTTTCCTTTAACTCCAAAACGCTTAACTCCTCGAAGCGGGGATACTCTGAGATATACTCTGTCTCCAACATTCATACTCAATCGTTTTGCGCTTTGAATCGGCATAGCTCTTCTGTCTGGACTGGGCTACCTTGAGCCTGTCTCGAATCAACTTAACCTTCTGTTCAGACTCCTTAATCAAATCTGGTCCAAAGAATTGACGGTCTCCAACTTCATTCCATGATAACGGTGTCCTGCACCTTCTTCCGTATAAAGCTTCGAAAGGGGCCATCTTCAAACTGGTTTGGTAACTATTGTTATAAGAAAACTGGTTTGGTAACGGTGTCCTGCACCTCCTTCCGTATGCGGAGTTTATCCATCAATGTTGACTGAATCTCCAATG
>NW_021253210.1:0-650 GCF_002162155.2 Triticum dicoccoides
AGGCTTGTGGCCGTGGAACTTCTGATCTAAGTTATTTTCTCGAGGTTTAGGTATTTATAGAAGAGGTTGGCGTCGAGGACAAGTCAAGGGGCCCCACAGGGAGTCCACGAGGCACAGGGGCGCGCCCTAGGGGGGTGGGCGCGCCCCCACCCTCGTGGAGCCCACGGGACTCCCCTCAGGTAGATTTTTGTTCCAGTATTTTTTATATTTTCCCAAAAAAATCTCCGTTGATTTTCAGCGCATTCTGAGAACTTTTATTTCTGCACAAAAACAACACCACGGTAGTTCTGCTGAAAACAGCGTCAATCCGGGTTAGTTCTAATCAAATCATACCAAAATCATATTAAGCTATTGTAAACATGGCATGAATATTTCATAAATTATAGATACGTTGGAGACATATCACACAGCAGGTATGTTCACGCATGTTTCTTTAACAGGTTTGCTCTTATCAATAGCTCTGTTGATTTCAATTTCAATTGTGTATACAGTTGACTTCTCATATCATGCACATTACTAGCATCACAACAGAGCCAAAAGTGTTGTTGTACATGTAGACTCGTGGTACCCATCTGAAATCTTGTTGTGCCGTGTAGTTTCCCACGCTTTGTATTCTTTCACTGCTGCTTTGTCTTGAACTGATATGATTT
>NW_021253211.1:0-691 GCF_002162155.2 Triticum dicoccoides
GTCGCTTTGAATGTTGCATACTGAACACAAAAGAAGTCCGGAGTTCAATAAGTTTAAAAAACATTGAAGTGCTCGTATAACAGATGAGTTCTCATCCGAAACCCTGATACTCCGAAAGAGTTTGTCCAGTTTGTACAAGAAGTGCGTCCAGTTTTTGCCGTGACCCTCTCTACTCTTTCGCACATGCTATGCGGGTGAAATTATGATACCATGCCAAGTTTCAACATTTTCAGAGTTCATTTTGTAGTGATTTTCAATTTCACGGTCATTTAGCTCTCTAAACAATTAGGTAAATGACCAAAAAATAAGAAACGATGTCAGAACATGTTGGATATTGATGACGTCGCTTTGAATGCTGCATACTGAACACAAAAGAAGTCCGGAGTTCAAATAAGTTTTAAAAACATTGAAGTGCCCATGTAACAGATGAGTTCTCGTCCGAAACCCTGATACTCCGAAAGAGTTTGTCCAGTTTGTACACGAAGTGCGTCCATTTTTTGCCGTGACCCTCTCTACTCTTTCGCACATGCTATGCGGGTGAAATGATGATACCATGTCAAGTTTCAACATTTTCAGAATTCATTTTGTAGTGATTTTCAATTTCACGGTCATTTAGCTCTCTAAACAATTAGGTAAATGACCGAAAAACAACAAATGATGTCAGAACATGTTGGAAATTGATGACGTTTCT
>NW_021253212.1:0-396 GCF_002162155.2 Triticum dicoccoides
GCCTCTGCCCGAGGGGTGGGGGGCTGATTGCTTTTCTGTTTTAGATCAAGGAGTGTGTGTGTAAATTTTTTGCTCTTACAATCTGATCCCACTTGTCAGAAAGTGATCAAACGGGCCAGATCACCTCATTAGTGCTATTTGCAACAAGTTTACTGAATCCGCGGTGCGTTTTGCAAATAATTAAAGACTAGGTAGTTTTCCGCAAAGCTAATCCTAAATGTGATGGTTTTCTACAATTCACTCGCCGCAACACCACGATGGCCATCTTATTACACGTGGCCTAATTTATGAAGGAATGCCGCCACCAAGTGACTCCAGCGACAACCATGTGATACGGGATTACACGTGGTAAGTAATCAAAACTATTTAATAAAAAGTGACTCGAGCGGCACATAC
>NW_021253213.1:0-3311 GCF_002162155.2 Triticum dicoccoides
ATATCTGACTCCTTACCTTCGTCGAGGTCCCAATCTTCAGAGTTGCGTTTAATTATATCCAATAAATTCCATCTGAATTCAATAGTCTTCATCATAAAAGAGCCAGCACAAGAAGTATCGAGTATGGTGCGATTGTTATCAAAAAGCCGAGCATAAAAACTTTGCATAATCACTTCTCTTGCGAGCTCATGATTGGGGCATGAATATAACATTGATTTAAGCCTCCCCCAAGCTTGAGCGATGCTTTCTCCTTCGCGAGGCCAAAAATTATATATATAATTGCGATCACGATGAACAAGATGCATAGGCTAATACTTTTGATGAAATTCCAACTTCAATCTTTTATAGTTTCAGGATCTCATATCATCACATAGCCTATACCATGTCAATGTGTCTCCCTTTAAAGATAAAGGGAAAGCCTTCTTCTTAACAACATCATCGGGTATAGCTACAAGCTTAAATAGTCCACAAACATCATCCACATAGCGTAGATGTTCATCAGGATGCTTTGTTCCATCTCCTATAAAAGTATTAGCTAGCAGTTTTTCCATCAAACCCGAAGGAATCTCAAAATGAGTTCCATTTTCAATAGGTTCAGTAGGTTGAGTAGGTTGAGGAGCAACTCTTTGCTATACTGGACGGGGTGAAGATACCCCGAACAAGCCCCTCAAACAATTACTTTCCATAGTAACAAGTGACAAACAATTTCAGCACACTAAATAAATTTTTCCTTTCCAAATTCCATCTACCAAAGGTGCTTCACTCCCCGGCAACGGCGCCAGAAAAGAGTCTTGATGACCCACAAGTATAGGGGATCTATCGTAGTCCTTTCGATAAGTAAGAGTGTCGAACCCAACGAGGAGCAGAAGGAAATGATAAGCGGTTTTCAGCAAGGTATTCTCTGCAAGTACTGAAATAAGTGGTAACAGATAGTTTTATGATAAGATAAATTGTAACGAGCAACAAGTAACAAAAGTAAATAAGGTGCAGCAAGGTGGCCCAATCCTTTTTGTAGCAAAGGACAAGTCTGGACAAACTCTTATAATAGGAAAAGCGCTCCCGAGGACACATGGGAATGTCGTCAAGCTAGTTTTCATCACGCTCATATGATCCGCGTTCGGTACTTTGATAATTTGATATGTGGGTGGACCGGTGCTTGGGTATTGCCCTTTCTTGGACAAGCATCCCACTTATGATTAACCTCTATTGCAAGCATCTGCAACTACAACAAAAGTATTAAGGTAAACCTAACCATAGCATGAAACATATGGATCCAAATCAGCCCCTTACGAAGCAACGCATAAACTAGGGTTTAAGCTTCTGTCACTCTAGCAACCCATCATCTACTTATTACTTCCCAATGCCTTCCTCTAGGCCCAAATAATGGTGAAGTGTTATGTAGTCGACGTTCACATAACACCACTAGAGGCTAGACAACATACATCTCATCAAAATATCGAACGAATACCAAATTCACATGATTACTAATAGCAAGACTTCTCCCTTGTCCTCAGGAACAAATGTAATTACTCACAAAGCATATTCATGTTCATAATCAGAGGGGTAATAAAGTGCATAAAGGATCTGAACATATGATCTTCCACAAAATAAACCAACTAGCATCAACTACAAGGAGTAATCAACACTACTAGCAACCTACTAGCACCAATCCCAGACTTGGAGACAAGAATTAAATACAAGAGATGAACTAGGGTTTGGAGATGAGATGGTGCTGGTGAAGATGTTGATGGAGATTTCCCTCTCCCGATGAGAGGAGCGTTGGTGATGACGATGGTGATGATTTCCCCCTCCCGGAGGGAATTGTCCCCGGCAGAACAGCTCTGCCAGAGCCCTAGATTGGTTCCGCCAAGGTTCCGCCTCATGGCGGCGGAGTCTCGTCCCGAAAGTTCCCTCTTATTTTTTTCTCATCGAAAGACTTCATATAGGAGAAGATGGGCGTCGGAGAGCCACCAGGGGGCCCACGAGGCGCGCCCCCACCCTCGTGAGCAGGGTGTGGGCCCCCTGGCCTTCATCTTTGGCGACGATTTTTCTTTATTTATTTTAAGGTATTCTGTGGAGTTTCAGGACTTTTGGAGTTGCGTAGAATAGGCCTTCAATATTTGATCCTTTTCCAGCCCAGAATTCCAGCTGCCGACATTCTCCCTCTTCATGTAAACCTTGTAAAATAAGAAAGAATAGCCATAAGTATTGTGACATAATGTGAAATAACAGCCCATAATGCAATAAATATTGTCACAAAAGCATGATGCAAAATGGACGTATCAGCGGCTGAAATGGCGGCCGGAGGAGGGAGATCAACGCGGCGCCGCCGGTCGCGGGCGCGGTGTCGCGGGAGCCACTGTCTTCAAGTCTCTTTCACCACCTTGCTTCTTAATGAACTGATATGCCTAAAAGAGCCCCCCCCCCAACCCCACCGCCACCTTGTGTGGCAGGAAATGCGAACAGCTCATCAAAGCTGTTGCCTTGCTTTCTGATGGTATTGTGTACGCTTCTGTGCAGCATAAAAATGAATTTATTTTTGCTTCGATTAATTTGGTTTACAAACGGTTTTCTCGGTATATACCTAATAAACCGAACTTCAAATTGGCATGGAAATTTCATATACCATACCATAAACCGTAAATTTTTGCTTGGTTCGGTATTTTAAGGTTTGGTTTTAGAATGCACAGGGTGAAGTAAACTAGTTGCATCAACTTTGAAAGAGCTCAAAGATTTTGGAAAAAACTTCATGAAAACTGAAAGGAGTTCATGGATTTGAAAGAAGTTCAGAGGTTCAAAAAAATCATGAAACTGAAAAGGTTCATCAATTTTTAAAAATTCATGTATTTTAATAAAAGAAAAATAAAATGGAAAAATAAAGAAAAAGAAAAACCGACCAAACAAAGCCAGAATAAATGAAAAACAAAACCCGCGACCTCCTCGGCCAAACGAAACCAGCAAAAAATGTAAACCTGCGACCTCCTTATTCAGTGAGACACAACAGAAAAAAAGGATGTATATTTGCATCAGGTGAGTTGTCTGGTTGGCTACTGCAGCGAACACTCAACGAGGAGGTCATGGGTTTGAATCAGATCCCACACACTTATTTGCAGGTTAATAGAAAAATAAAAGGTAAAATGGGCCGGCCCATTACGGAGGGGGTTTACGTACGTATACGTTCCGACGGGTGACATATTTTTGAAAAAAACCATCCTATCCTTTACTACGAAGGGGTGTAGAGAGATCTCGTCCATTGATCTATTTAAGAGGTTGTACAGAAGCAGAAGTGTTCTAAAATGACAAGGAAATAC
>NW_021253213.1:3477-7338 GCF_002162155.2 Triticum dicoccoides
TCATTTTAGGAATTTTAAAGACCGACATTGCATAGTGGGTATGGCTTGAACAACAACTTTGAGAAGAATTTTCTTTCCTCCGACTGAAAGATGTTTTTCCTTCCAACTACTAATTTTCTTAACAATACAATCAATTAAGTATTTCTGGTCAGCAGACGAGAAAAACCAGAGGAGGATGCATTGGTTGGCTTGATGGAAAATATTTGTACCCAAGAATCAAGGAGGAATGGGTTTTCAAATAGATAATACCCTAGAAGGGTTCTCCTTTCACCTGACAAAGTATTATGGCGGGTGTGAGTTCTCTAAAAAGTGGCTGTTTTTTGAGTGAGGAATGATCTGAATATTAATATTTGGGAGGATGCTTGGATTATATATTGTGCAAATTGAAAAATTATTACCCCCTAGTGGGGGTCAGTTGTTATCTAAGATAGCAGATTTGATTAACCAAGTTCTTAATACTTGGGATGAATATCTGCTCCAACAAACCCTGTGGCCTATTGATGTTCAACGAGTACTCTCGGTCCCTAACTCGCAACATGATTTGCTAGATTTCGTCGTTTGGAATTTCACAAAAAACGTATGTTTTCGGTTCGGTCTGCTTATCTTGTGGAATGGGACTATCAACGTGGAAATAAACCGCGACATACCAATGGGATGGGTATACCATAGTTAATCCTATTTACTGTACGATACGGAAACTTTCTTTTCTGGCAAAGGTAAAAATATTTATTTGACATACCCTACACGACACTCTCCTGTGCCGTGTTGCGCTAGGCAATATACATGTGAAAGTCTCGCCCATTTGCCATGTCTGCTCGTCTGGACCACAAGACACAAAGCATTTGCTATTTCTATGCAACAGAGTAAGAGAATTTCGGAGAAGGCTGGGGAAGAATGATATTATCGACAAAGCTTGTGAAGTAGATCGTGTGGGAGAGGCGGTTTTAGAATATTTACTTTTACTGCCAACTCAGGAGTTGTGCATTATGGGCAACCAGAATGTACGTAAAATGATCGCCATATCAGCGTGGTACTTGTGGTGTGAAAGACATAAATTGGTTCACAAGGAGACTACTCAAAATGCACACAAGATTTCTATGGGCATCCAGGCTCTTACGGCCAATTTTGTTACCACTTCCTCTCCAAAGGTTTCCATGAAAAAAGGGGGCTAGTTATGCCCTCCAGCGGGGTTTGTTAAACTTAACGTTAACGCTTCTTTTGACCATGACTTACTTAGTGGCACAATGGGGGCAGTCCTAAGAGATGACAAGGGCAGATTTCTTGCTGGGGAAATGGCAAGATAGACTCGTGCTCGGATGTATTGATGGGTGAAGCTCTGGCCGTAAAATTTGGTCTAACATTGGTGCAAAGGACAGGATTCAACCGCATTATTATTAACATGGATAACATGGAGGTGATTGAGGCCATGAAGGAAGGAGACAATCGCCAAGGGCATCGGCTGCAATTATTAATGATTGTTTTCACTTAGCTTGTGATTTTCCTATTTCGATTCGAGCAATGTAATAGAAGCAAATAAAGTTGCTCACGAAATTGCTAGATTGGCTAGATTTTTCTTTAATTTCTGAATGGTTCGAGGAGCCACACCGTAAAATTGTACCAATGCTCACAAACGATGTAATGTTTATTGCAAATGACTAAAATTTGAGTTTTTTTTTAAAAGACAATTGAATGTGTCTACATAGTCGTCGTACTTATTTTTCAGAAAACGACATGACTTTAGTCATGAGATAAATTTTTTTTACATCGGATCAAAGAAACCAAACATGGACAACAAAGACCTCTAGCACAACTAAAGAACATCATCAAATTTCTTTGAAGTCATTGCTCTTGCACCATCTTTTGCCTTTTCACTTTTCCTCGAGCTCCAGTGAAAAACTGCAAAAGAGTAAACATGCAGCTGGATTAACCTCTTTTTTAAAAATAAAAACAATATATCATTCAAAAATAATCTAGGCCAGCCAATAAACCTATATAGTTGTGGATGAATATATTAATTTCACAATTAAATCAGATGAGGACGTTAACCAGTCAATTTAATCATGTTTGGTATATCATGCACGCACAATGATCAATGACATGGAGTCATATATGTATCTTGATGGTCATTGGAAGTTGGGCATATCTCTCGATCAATCCAATTGTGGTGTGACCTACTCTGATCCATAAATCAATATGTCACCGGCAGCAGAGTCGTTTTCAGGATCTATCTATCTAGTACGTGTGGAGCACAGGAAAAGGAGCAACATTAAGATGCATCAACCAATAACTAACACTGATACATGTCATTCTGGGTGCCGGCGAAAAGTGCAAGAGGCAGTGGGAGAGTCTGGAGCCATGCATGGAGCACTGGAATCCCACGCCTTTTCCTCTGCGTAAAGCGAAGCGAGACAGTCCACACAACCCAGAGCTCGTTGGAGTACCGCGCGTGGCCGATCCAAGCATCACCACACCTTGCAGCCTCACTTCACTTGATTGATCCATGCATCTAAGCTATCTCAGTCCACCGCACAAACGATTCATCTTCTTCTTTTTCCCTGAAGTAGAAGCAAACGCTATGCTACAAAAAGAAAGAAAAGTGGAGTATTCTTTATTCTGATGGATGTATACGTGTATGGATGCCCACCGGCAAGTTCATGTGAACTAGATAGAGAATATTTTGGTCATATGATGCAGACAGCAACAGACAGCACAGTCCATAACAAAAATACACATTTAGGCCACACGCATTATTGGATGAGTGGGTCCGGTTCATGTCAAAACGGTTACCGCGGCTCAAATCACCACTTAAAATTAAAGTGTTCCCTTGGTTTCTATGTCGGTGGCTCAAATCATTGCTTAGAATTAAAGTCTTACCTTGAGTTCTATGCAAGGGGTAGAAAGTTTTACAATTGCTTGTTATGCGCGTGGCTCCATGCGTCTTTGGCCAATTTAGGTATGCAGAAATAATGTTGTATTTGACAAGTAGAAAGTTCTATCTTGTAAGGAGTATTAGCTAACCGCACTTCCGACTCAAAAGAAAAAAAACAAGCCGCATTTCAGTGGCTCAAATTACTAGGGTAGGGCTTGTTCTCATCAAAAGCCCTTGGTAACTCAAGTGGTTAGCGGTGAACATGGAAAATAGTTTTCATCCCACTGAACCGCGGTTAACTGATACACGCTTACAAGATGGAACAACCAAGTAACTTGTTCAGGGGATTTGCTATTAATTAAGGTGGTGATGGACCTAGGATCTTAACATCAGGGTGCCGCTACTACAATATTGTGAAAATTTACACTCCATAATATAATTTATTCTAAACATTATCATGGTATCAACAAATAGTTATAAATAGCATTAACTTATTAGATAATTAGTGTTAAGTATATAGCTAAACTTACTTTGGGTTCACCCATGGCACCCCTAGATTCGCCCATGAATTAAGGAACAAACAATTAATATAATCACTTTCATCGAGCATTGGACTTAATAGATCTCATGACAACTAGTATTTAGCAACTTGTTGGATCATGGTAGTCAACAATAGCATCCCTTTATCTTGGACAGACATTGTTATCTTGTATAGCTGATCTGGTTTGCACCAGCTTGAGCTTGGAGGCTGCCACTCGTGTGCCATCTCCCAATCTTCATATATCTCCCAGTGATAAAGGCGGTGACACTATGGACGCACACATACACATGATCGATTAAACGATGGCCAAACTAATTAACTGGCTATCTATATTGGTGAGGTTAAGTGGACGATTGAATGTACAAACTTACCTCATAGATGAAGGATCACTTCAATAAGTACATGCAACAGCATAAGGAACTCATAATTATAATATAGTACACAAGCTTTC
>NW_021253213.1:7844-8893 GCF_002162155.2 Triticum dicoccoides
ATGATTTGCAGCTATTATGGTGTCTTGACATGTTTACAGTTTTCCATGCAACGTGACATATTTTATTAAAGTGCCTCATTCGTACATATTGGAGGTATTTTACCTATGATAGGGCCTCAAATTAGTTAGCTGACACACAGCTTTGTAATATACATGTGGTTACAAGGTTCAACTCATATTTGGTGAATGAAATAGAATTTTCTCTCTCAAATAAGCATTGTACATATTTGGTGGCCGCGATGGTTTACTCATAACTCCCAATCCGTTTTCCACCCTAGAGAAGTCCTCAAGATAAAATAACAACTTTATACATAAAAAAGCTCGTCTGTATTTAACTTTGAGTTGGTGATGAATTGATTCAATCGGTTGCATACAATAAATACACATCTAATAAGTAGCTAGCCTCCTCAAATTACATGCTTAAATTAACATAAAGCATAATAATACTTGTTTCAATAAATACATTTCCTTTGATTGGTCCGCTGACCTTTTGAAATAGTTAATCAACATAACTCCTCCAACCGGTCAATCAATAACCAACTTATTTTACTTTGATGAAACACTACCGGAACCATTCGAGGTTAAGTTTACTAGGATCATAGGGCGAAGCTGGGGGTGATGGAGACACATCGGCTTCAGGTACCTTGACAAAGCGGCCATTGACCCGTGGCCTGAGCTCGGCGTACGCTTTTCTGGACTCGTAGCGGATTTGCTTGTCATATCGCCGCCTCTTCCTCTTCTCCCTGTACCTCATCACCTTCGCCTGTCTCTCCTGCATCATCGGATTATGGGCAGCTCCCACCATCATCTCTGTATCAATAGTCATGATCGTTGCATTGGTAATAGTGTTGGTGAATGCGCCCCCGCAGAATGGCACCTGAAGATCAAGAGGAAAATAATCATAAGAGTGCAGTTATGTACTTTTCTTGTGGGTAGCAGATATGTACTTGATATTCCCTGTTTATGAAGTATAGTTGGTCTCTTATTAACCAGAAATTGACCCGTTTTCATTCGGTGGTGCACTTGATTGTAACTGTTCTATTTTTTTT
>NW_021253213.1:9301-10165 GCF_002162155.2 Triticum dicoccoides
TTTTTTTTAGGCAATGGAAGAGAACAACTTTCCGGCCTTTATGGCCAAAGAAACGCACAGTCCAAACTCAATTGCTCTACGAATATATGTTTTATTTAGGTGTATTATGTACGTGCGTACGTGCAACCCTGTACATCTATGCACGGTTTTATGAATTGCTAAAAATGTTAATTTCATCAACAATTGTGATCTGGATCCATTTGTGAGGAACATGACATCCTCAAATGATTGATAGCAAGTAATTAAGTAGGCAATTTCCTGATGGAAACTAATTAAACAAGGATCTTGTTTCCAATTCATGAGGTTTTGATCTGTTTTGGACCTGATCTCGATCAGTTTTATGAACTCGGTAAATCAATCACTGGGCCACTACGGAAGCCATTATGGGGAGTAGTATCAGTTATATATGACCTGTAAGCTTACAAAACTAGCTCGAGAGAAAATTTAAATACAAAATAGCATTCAAATTCATAAGTGACCACATAAAATGAGAAAGAGGGTGCATCGATCCAGTATATAGTCCATTTCACAAACTTTGTCAAGGAATTAACATGAAGGCGCGGACATATGTATTGTTTGACTATTATTTTCAGTATTTACTAAACTCAGACAAAGCTCTAGCTAGCAGCTTAATTATATGCCTTCCCTTGGCTGTGTCGGTCTACTTAGTTAGTTATTGCACAGGTCAAATTTTCAGTATGCATGTACTCCTTGTTAGTCAAACAAAATGAAATAATTATATATGTCTGACTGATGATGTGAGCGCCCATTCTTGTGCATCAACTGATACAAAACACAAAATTTCTGCCTTCGTAAATTACAATCGACCAGCATAAGTTAACAGAATTTTGTAAGTGTGACTTT
>NW_021253213.1:10237-11223 GCF_002162155.2 Triticum dicoccoides
GGGGAGTAGATGGAAATTATAAGTGTGATTTTTGTTAGCAGGAGGCCCCATAGATCGGCAAGAGATGGAACAATTAAGCAGTAGTACTACTCACGATGGTGGCTCTTGGTGGCGCCGGTGGCTGCAGCAGGTGAGCCAGGTGTTGGCCGCCCGTGTCCACCTCCAGCGTGAGGCTGCTGCTGTTCCCTGGAGCTGCTGTTTCACGAAACGGTGCGGTCCATGATCTGCGGTGGTGGCAATTGGCCGGTGGTGGTGGTGGGTAGTCCGCTGTGGCGCCGTGGTGGTGGTGGTGGTGGCCGTGGGCGAAGAACTGGTACTCGCACAGCCGGTGTTCCTGATGATGCTGATGATGCTGAAGAACGGGCGAGATCATGTGGTGTGGGCAGTTGCTGGCGCCGCACAAACCGCATGACATGGACATACTGCTAGCTAGCTCTATCGTTTGCTTGCTTGCTTGTTTGTTTCTGGTGTGATCTGGTGCGTGAAGGAGGAGAGATGTCGAGTACTAACTACTAAGGCACCTTTAAATAGCTAGGGCTGTACTGTGTCTCTCCCTCCTCCACTGCACTGCATATATGCAGCAGTGAGCTGCAGACCAGACACAAGATTCGATCTGAGAATTAGCAAAAGACGATGGATCAAATCAAATCAAATTGGCCCAACTAATGAGCGCGTCGGAATAGATACGATCCCGCCATCCATTTTTTTATTTCTTTCTTTCTTACGCGGAGGAGCTGGAGCCATGCACACCTTGCTTGCCGGGAATCTCCCACATGATCTTATGTCCACGCAAGGCCACTGCTAGATATTTATACCTTTTTTGGTCACTGTCAAACAAAAAGGAGATGCTAACACAAAGGCCCGAGGGAGACAAACACGACACAATGGAAACCATGGCAATACTAAAACAGAAAAGTACTAGTTGTGGAACAATTACTAGTATAGTGCCGTTCCTATATGACTTTAGCATTGTTGGTATGTCTGGG
>NW_021253214.1:0-797 GCF_002162155.2 Triticum dicoccoides
GACAGCTACAACTGCCATACATGTCCACGCGCAGACTCACGGCTTGCTGTGTGAAATGATGTCATGCCAAATCACTCGAAGATGGTGTGATCCGTTGCGATACACATGTTATCCAAACAAAAATCTTACTCTCGTACCTGTTTTTTCTATTACAGGGCCTACAACTACACTGAACAGCAGCGCGGGGACATCTACCGCAGGGAGTTCTGAGCGCACGGAAGACGCGTTCCACCAGCCAGCAGACAATCATGCCGCAAACAATTTCAAGTCAGAGTCGGGAATGGCAATCATTCCAGCAATGCCGACAAGCACCCCTTTGAACACAAGCACTGGCAACACTCAAGTAGATGGAACTGCCGCCGATACTGAAGTGGATGATGAAACTGACGACGACGCACAAGGGGATGAAGATGGTGGGCAATCAGAGATCGTGGTACCTCAACCAGCGTAGATTGGGGAGAGATTTGAATTGTTCAAAGAAGCAAAGGAATACTACCAGACATATGCAAAGTTCCATGGATTTGCGGTCAACACCGAGTACCATAGGAAAATTAAGAAAACTAACGAGTACAACAGATGTGAGATGAGGTGCCACAAGGCACGGAGGAACAAGAAGGGGAAAGGTGTTGCGCCTGTCGTTCCGGAATGAAAGAGAGGTATCATTCTCAAGACTGAGTGCCCTGTCGGGTGTAAGCTAAACGTAGATGGAGCACAGTGGGTGGTCAATGAATATTTTGACGAGCACAACCACCAACTCATAAAGAAGTTCGACCTGGTAAAATTTCTGACCGCCCACA
>NW_021253215.1:0-555 GCF_002162155.2 Triticum dicoccoides
TGTGCATGCATGCGCTCAAAATTGCTCTGATACCTCACCATGACCTACTGTAGCAAAGATCAAGAGTAATACACCCCGGTCAAATCACTCTCGATGTCGGTCAACACCCTAGAAAGCCCGAGCCCATAGATGGGCGTGGCGTACGAAATCCGCGTGAGGGAGAGTCTGAACACCACCACGACATGTATATGGCCCAAATATATGTACGAAAGGGCGGTTTGACGATTAAATACCCAACGCTCAACTACATGAACATGACGGAACAATATTACTAGAGGTATAAATTCCAATATACGATCAGTGACACAGAACAAGAGCTAGTAGTCTAGAACTACACCCTAATGCTCTAAACTGCTCGCCATGCTCAACAAACTCTGAGAACAAATTCTTCTCCGTGGTTGTGGTGGGGTTGACATGAGAAGAGGTGCGTAGTGGCAGGGCGTCGGTGTGGTGGAGATAGTGGGAGCTATAAATTTCCAGTAATCCGTGCCCTATGAGATTATATTCATAGGGAATCCAAAACCTCTCTCTCTCTCTCTCTCTCTCTCTCTCTCT
>NW_021253216.1:0-500 GCF_002162155.2 Triticum dicoccoides
GGGGGGCTCCATCCCTCTTCACCTTCACTGGTTGCTTCTGGAATTTGAAAGATTTACAAGCCTTGGATTTGTCAGGCAATGCTTTTTCTTCGTAAGTTCCAAGCTCAATTGTCTACGCTGCCGCTGGGCTAAGCCCGGGGGGCGACGGCGGTGGCGGAGGCTCTCCTCCCTAGATCGCGTCGGAGGGGGTGGGGCGGGACCTCCGCGCGCGTGACGGTGCAGCGGCAATCTAATCCATGGTGGCGTGACGGCGTGCTCCAAGCGGAGGCCTTGGGCGGCGGCGCGGTTGCCTGGTGGCGAGCCGGCGGCGGCGGCGTGACGAGGGCGCCGTGGAGGTCCGGGCTGGTCAGATCAGGATCCTGGGCGCGGCGGCCCTAGACGGCGGCGGCGGGTGAAGCTCGGGCTTCCCGCGGCGGCATGGCGTGGTGCAGTCCATATCCAAGGCGAATCTGCATCGGCGATCTCGTGGTTTTGCCACGGATTGGTTCCGATCAAAGACG
>NW_021253217.1:0-992 GCF_002162155.2 Triticum dicoccoides
TAATTTCGAAATACATAAGTATAGGCTATTTTTAGAGTCCGTATGTGTGGGGAAACAAGAGATAGGGTTGATTTTGGACCCCTCCACCAAGGGCCACGAAATTCCCCCCTCTTCCTCCATATATACAGCCCTTAGGGCATCGTTTAGACTTTGGGTTTTGTTTAGATTAAAAGTTCGCCATAGCTGCAACTTCACGTACTTCGTTTGTGTTCAACGACCAGACAAAGGCGTCACAGAACCCCACCTTGATCAATAAAGCTTTCATCTTATATTCGCAATATCCAGATTGCAATCTTAGTTTCTTGCTTGTTCTTCGTTTGCTCGCAGGAAACAGACCCTCGTGGTCAGGTTGATCGTGCTCCGGCGTGGTCAATAACCTCTCGGAGTTGGTTTAGCGATTGCTAAGGCGCGACGTCCTCGCACGTTCGTAGTAGGATCGTCAAAGTCGACTTCCACCAAAGCGAAATCCACCATCTCATCGAAGGACGGGACACCTCCGCCTCTATCAAGTGGTATCAGATTTCCAGGTTGCTCGGTGAGATTTTACAGTTTTTCGTAGTTTAGGTCGAGTCTGTTCTTCATACCTATAGTCCACGAAAAAGCCACAAAAAAATTAGGGTTAGTTCATCATATCCGAACCAATCTGAGCCTTGCATAATCTTTTTAGGGTTTTGCTTTGTTGAATTTGCGGTTGCATCGTCGTGTCTAGTTGCTGGTCTTAGAGTCTAGTCTTTTAGAGTTTCGAGTTCTGGTCATAAGTTGTCACGCCGCCGCCGCACCATCATCATCGCCCCTGCCATCTACCACCACCGCACCGAATCCGTATCCATATACCACCACCAATCCGTGTCCATATACCACCACCGATCCATATCCATATACTACCACCGCTACCACCACCGCTGCCATATACCACCACCATATATCCACCACCAATCCGAGTTCTTTGCTTATTAGGTTTGTTTTCGGGATCCATCTAGATTCCGATTCGT
>NW_021253218.1:0-1331 GCF_002162155.2 Triticum dicoccoides
GCCGAGAAACGCGGTAACCGCCCGGTATCCGTTTTTCTCGGGCGGTACCCAAAACCATGGGGTCGACAGATAGACCGGCTGGCAAGGATGGTGCAAATCTTTCTCCAGAAGATGGGTCCGTGGTTCGATGATGATTGCGGCGTCTAAAAGGTGTGCATGTGATGTACGCTTTAGGTCTGTTGCAGCGACTGTGGGTTCCGATACGTTATATGAATGGATCGGCGACGATACCGGTTTTAGACAAGGGGAGTGAGAGCACTCCATATTATCGAGTTTTGTAGGTGTGAGTGGTGGCTTCGGGTGGCTTGATGTATATTCTTGTTAGACATGTGTTGAATAATAAATAAAGATGGCGGTATGCATCAAATGATGCAGAGGCCGGGGGTTTTAACCTCCTTTTCGAAAAAAAAAATATTATGCTGGTCATTTGCATTGTATAGCTGTGTATTCTCTGGGTTGAATGGGCTTGGGAGGTATGCATGGACCTGATCGAACACAACACACGTGGGGCGAAGAATAAGTGGATCCGGTAAGATCCTCTAAATTATCAGATTCGTATTTTTTATGCATATGATAGCACATAATAGCATTGCGACACTGCACACCTGGGCCTGAAGTCGATGAAGTTTGCATGGGTGCGAGTACCGGAGCATGATTCAGCATGCATGGATGTGAGGACGCACCCACGTGGGGCCAGAAATTAATCGATTCGCTATGATCCTCCAAATTATCAGCACTACGCAAGCCTGGCCGCTCCATAGAATACAATATCTCGATTCCCCTCAAAAAAAAAGAATACAATATCTCGATCAGATTTACATTTTTTAAAGGAAAAATAAACAAACTAAAATGCATGGTAGAGTTTCATCGCCGCACCAACCGGCTTGCAGCTTCCTCCACCAGATAAATAAGGCCCCTCATTTGCAAGCACACACAATCGGCCAGTAGCATAAATTGTAACATCAATCAAGTAGCTAGCCATGAACTCAAAGCTTTGCATCTCCTCCTCCCATCGACCATGGCATGGGTTCCACATCCATGACAGTGCGACCGAGAGAGTAGCGCCACCAAGAGTTCACCTCATCAAGAAGATGTCCCATCCAAAAGTAAGCATCGATGAGTTCATATCCACACTCCCCCAGAGAAAAGGGTGGTCGCAACCACTCATCCAGTACAAGAATTTCTGGTTCAGAGGCCTGCCGCTGGAGCAGATCCTGCTGGCCCAGGACGCCTTCGAACCCCGCGCCGACGACATATCCTCGCCACGCAGCCCGAGTGCGGCACGACTTGGCTCAAGGCCCTTGCCTCCACCATCGTCAACCGCTCTCGCT
>NW_021253219.1:0-387 GCF_002162155.2 Triticum dicoccoides
GAAGAAAAGGAATATCAAATGGAGTCCAAACGGAATGAAACCTTCGAGAGCGTGATTTTTGGGAAGATTATGATCCGGGAGACTTGGAGTTCACGTCAGAAGAGCCTCGAGGAGGCCAGGAGATAGGAGGGCGCCTCTCCCCTACTGGGCGCGCCCCCTGTCTCCTGGGCCCCTCAAGCACCCCCCCCCCCCTGACCGACTTCTTTCACCTATATAATCCCATACATCCTAAAAACATCGACAACGAAGATAGATCGGGAGTTCCGCCGTCGCAAGCCTCTGTAGCCACCAAAAACCTCTCGGGAGCCCGTTCCGGCACCCTGTCGGAGGGGGATCCCTCGCCGATGGCCATCTTCATCATCCCGGCGCTCTCCATGACGAGGAGGG
>NW_021253220.1:0-389 GCF_002162155.2 Triticum dicoccoides
GCACTGCTGACGCAGTAAATGTTTTCTGGAATTTAAATAATTCTTAAATGATTTATTAATTCCAGAAAATGCCTAAAACTTCAATAAATCATAGAAAATTAACCGTAACTCCAAATTAAATAAATTATATATGAAAAATTATCAGAAAAATTCAAGGAATCCATCTGTACCATTTTCATGCATGTTGGAACAACTTATAACTGCTGTTTAGCACAAATCAATTAAATGGCATTGAATAATCACATATGGAGTTTAAATTTGAATCTTGTATTCAAACCAACTTCATTTAATCTGTTGCTAGTTGCATTAGCTCAAAACACATTCATTTTGCCATGTCATGATCATGCATCATATTGTGCATTGCATTGATTGTGTTCCCTTCTATGTTG
>NW_021253221.1:0-919 GCF_002162155.2 Triticum dicoccoides
GATAGATTTCCTGATTTGCGCAAATCAAAGTTAATGCCACGTGTTGATGGTCCCTTTAAGGTGTTAGAGAAAATAAATGATAATGCATATAAACTTGAGCTGCCTGCAGATTTTGGGGTTAGTCCCACTTTTAACATTGCAGATTTGAAGCCTTATTTGGGTGAGGAAGATGAACTTCCGTCGAGGACGACTTCATTTCAAGAAGGGGAGGATGATGAGGACATCAATACAATTGTTACACCCACAGCCCCTGCTGCTATACATACTGGACCAATTACTAGAGCTCGTGGACGCCAACTAAATTACCAGGTACTTTCGTTTCTTGGTAATGATTCTAATGTTCATGAGAATATGATGCTGCCTAAATTGGATACATTTGTTTTGCTTACAAATGAAGGGCCTAGCTTGGAGAAGGATGAACATTGGAGCAAGAACAAGCATGGAGATGATGGCATGCGCAAGGGGAACAAGAACGGAGTTACAAGTGATGATTTCAGGACTTTGAAGCCACCATCATGGGCGCATGAAGCCTTGGACAAAATATACAAGATGCCACTTCATAAATTTCGTCCCGAGGTTATTATAGGTGCTGCTTCACCTTATTATTGGGCCAGGCCCATGTAATTTCGAAATACATAAGTATAGGCTATTTTTAGAGTCCGTATGTGTGGGGAAACAAGAGATAGGGTTGATTTCGGATCCCTCCACCAAGGGCCACGAAATTCCCCCCTCTTCCTCCATATATACAGCCCTTAGGGCATCGTTTAGACTTTGGGTTTTGTTTAGATTAAAAGTTCGCCATAGCTGCAACTTCGCGTACTTCGTTTGTGTTCAACGACCAGACAAAGGCGTCACAGAACCCCACCTTGATCAATAAAGCTTTCATCTTATATTCGCAATATCCAGATTGCAATCTTAG
>NW_021253222.1:0-1864 GCF_002162155.2 Triticum dicoccoides
CCGGATATTGGATGTTTAAACTGAATTGTTGCACCCCTAAACTTGGAATTCTGGTTCAGTTTTAGCTCTTAAGAAATGCCGGTGGAATATTGCTCAACAAATTAAAATGAATATAGCACATAAATCCGACCTGACAGCCCCTCTTTTCTTCTTCTCTCACCTCCTCAGATATTAATATATTGTATTAAATTTCATATTTAGAAACTGGAAGCATAAGAAAGCTCGACAAATAACTTCCTTGAAATAAATGAGCGACAACTAAGTGAGGCATACATCCAAGGCAAAATTTTCATGTTTTGTATGCCTACTTTTAGCTGATGGTGATGGTTACTTTAGTGTATCCCTGAATGAAAAAGCAAATAAACATGTGCCTTATCGATCAAAAGGTTACTCCCTAGACTAATTATCTAAACAAAATCACCTCTATCAAAAGCCCCAATGGTTAATTCTAACGTGGAGGAGCAGTGCTGAATTAACTGTTTGACTTCACTATTCTATACCGTATAACAAACAATCAAAGTTCAAGACTATGAATTTAGCAGCATGATGATGATGATGGTGATATACTTAATCAAATACCATTGCCGTAACAGTAAGGCCTTCTGTTCTGTTCCTTCAGTAAGAAAGTTGTAGAAAGAGAAGCAACCAAATAAGCAAAGAAATACCTTGCTACTTCAATTTTATCAATTTTACTGTTGGAATATGGTTTCCCCATATAAAGCTGATCCGGACAACCAAGCCAACCATCCAGAAGGTCTGCGCATGTAATTCAGAGGGAGTAATATTTAAGGGAGTCCTTGCATACGACATGATTCAGGAAAGTACATTGTGGGATGCCATTATAATTTTAAGGTTGGGGTTGTTTTCCTGAGATAGAATCAAGAAATCGAGATATCCTCAGCACAAGCAGGAGAGTAAAAATTGAGGAGCCTAAGATGACAGCTTGAACTCGTAGCTGCTGATGGTCAACAACCTCCATTGTCCACCCACCAGCCTCCATTGTCCACCCACCCGCGGTCATCAGCAGTTGCGCCCTTGCCCAAGCCGGGCTAGTGTCTGCCACCGCTGAGCATTATATACATTTGACTCCATTGGCACCATCACAGAGTTGCGCAAATAGACACAAAAGAGCAGCCAACTTATCACTATTTGGTGGAAAGTAGTCGAGACATTGCTGCCTAATGATTAGACGCAGACCTCAGTATAACCAACGCCTTGTGTATAAAATTTGCCTTCTAGAAAGCAAAACATGGACAAATGGTAAGGAAATATAGCTGCTTGCATACTAAACGATGATCTTATTCCTTTAAAGGGTCTACTAAAAATAAATAAGCATCAATATGTATGACCACACAAGCCATTAAATCTTGTGCTTTTAAATTTTCAATTGCAGCAATGGAGTTCATTTTCGAGGGATTTTTAACGATCATGTATAATAACTCGAATGAAGATCTGAAAGTACCTTGTAGGAAAGCTGATTGCAAAATTACAAATTGTAAGCCAAATCAGTTCAAATCTGACCAAATCTGGATGACTATCTCATGATGCCCAATATACTGCTCTTTCAAGGCATCAAACAAAGTGCACTCCCTATGAAATGTGAAATCGAGAAACAATCAGCGCCTATGGACACACGTCAATAGCAATGCAAAATAAAGAAATAAGCAAGCAAACACTCAACAACCTACCGAATGTTAGGATTAAGACATCCAGATGCTCCATAGTTTTTTCTTCTGGTGGAGCACAATGCTTACTCGAGATCAGATTCTACCCCGGATGAGTGTATGCATCGACAATAGTAAATTTCTCTCCAAGACTGTTGAAAAGAGCCAAAGGCATGAAGACTATTACCAAGCCAAGCAAA
>NW_021253223.1:0-1467 GCF_002162155.2 Triticum dicoccoides
AGTGTCTTGTGGGCGGAGTTGAAAATCGGCTAAAACATCCCGGTAAAATTTAGAACTGGGCGGCTTAAAGCCCCGGGCTAAGTGATCTATGAAAACGACGACCTCTCCTTCTTGAGGTGTGGGAGGGCATTCTTTGCCAGGGACCCTCCAATGGATGGTGTTTTTGTTGCCTAAAGCGCCAATCAGGACTAAATTGTTCAGTTGAGTCTCTGTGACGCGAGAAGGAACCCAGTTGCACTCATATACTTGCTTGGCCATGATGAAATCTACAAGATAGGTGATTCCGGTTCAAGAATGCATTGATTAAAGTGAAGGAAATATGCCCTATAGGCAATAATAATGTTATTATCTTATTTCCTTATATCATGATAAATGTTTATTATTCATGCTAGAATTGTATTGTCCGGAAACATAATACTTGTGTGAATACATAGACAAACTAAACGTCACTAGTATGCCTCTACTTGACTAGCTCGTTAATCAAAGATGGTTATGTTTCCTAACAATAGACATGTGTTGTCATTTGATTAACGGGATCACATTATTAGGAGAATGATCTGATTGACATGACCCATTCCATTAGCTTAGCACCCGATCGTTTAGTGTGTTGCTATTGCTTTCTTCATGACTTGTACATGTTCCTATGACTATGGGATTATGCAACTCCCGTTTGCCGGAGGAACACTTTGTGTTCTACCAAACATCACAACGTAAGTGGGTGATTATAAAGGAGCTCTACAGTTGTCTCCAAAGGTACATGTTGGGTTGGCGTATTTTGAGATTAGGATTTGTCACTCCGATTGTCGGAGAGGTATCTCTGGGCCCTCTCGGTAATGCACATCACATAAGCCTTGCAAGCATTGCAACTAATGAGTTAGTTGCGATATGACGTATTACGAAACGAGTAAAGAGACTTGCCGATAACGAGATTGAACTAGGTATTGATATACCGACGATCGAATCTCGGGCAAGTAACATACCGATGACAAAGGGAACAACGTATGTTGTTATGCGATCTGATCAATAAAGATCTTCGTAGAATATGTAGGAGCCAATATGAGCATCCAGGTTCCGCTATTGGTTATTGAACGGAGACGTGTCTCGGTCATGTCTACATTGTTCTCGAACCAGTAGGGTCCGCACGCTTAAGGTTTCGATGACAGTTATATTAAGAGTTTATGAGTTTTGATGTACCGAAGTTAGTTCAGAGTCCCGGATGTGATCACGGACATAACGAGGAGTCTCGAAATGGTCGAGACATAAAGATTGATATATTGGACGGCTATATTCGGACACCAGAAGTGTTCCGGGTGATTTCGGAGAAAACCGGAGAGCCGGAGGGTTATCGGAACCCTACCGGGAGAAGTAATGGGCCATATGGGCCTTAGTGGAGAGAGAGAGGGGCAGCAAGGGTGGGCGGCGCGCCTCCTCCCCCTGGTCCGAATTGGACTAGGAGAGGGGGGGGGG
>NW_021253224.1:0-1274 GCF_002162155.2 Triticum dicoccoides
CCCGGACACGCGTGCCGGGCGTTTGCAACCGCCACAACACTTCCAGACTTGTGAGAGGCCGCCTACGCAAGATTTGGTGGCATGCTAGCCCCCGGGGGCCGCCGGCCACAACCGTAGACGCGCGAAGGGCAATCCGCGTAGAGGGAATTTTTCGGATACTTCTCCATCACCAAAAATTATGAAAAAAAATACAATCGTTCCTATAGCACATGTGCCCATGTCGTGCAAAAAAACTCATGATTTTATCGCGCTCCGAGTATTTAGTAATATTGACGCCGCATCGTTACCGCAGAACGTCTACTACCGTGTCATCACCGTCCGTGAGGGGGCCCACGCCCCGGAGACGCGTCCCGCCTCTTCGGACATGCCACCACACCACCCCGCCTATATGAGGGCCCGGGGCGACGCTCCGGTGGCATTGCTACCCCCAGTGCACCCGTCCCGCCTAACCCTGTAGCGTTTGACCACGGGATCTAGCCCTTTGACTTTGCACGGACGGGCTTTGACCAGTGGACCTCCCCACCCGGTTGTGTTATGTCAGCCCATAGGAACACTTTGGAGCAACATCCGGGCCAGACCCACAGCAAGATCCCCTCCGTGTAGACCCGACGCGTCCGTTTCCCCCCTCCAGGTGCCGGCGGCGGCGCCGTCCGTCAGGGGGGCACACCCCGGACACGCGTGCCGGGCGTTTGCAACCGCCACAACACTTCCAGACTTGTGAGAGGCTGCCTACGCAAGACTTGACGGCATGCTAGCCCCCGGAGGCCGCCGGCCACAGCCGTAGACGCGCGAAGGGCAATCCACGTAGAGGGAATTTTTCGGATACTTCTCCATCACCAAAAATTATGAAAAAAATACCATCGTTCTGATAGCACATGTGCCCACGTCGTGCAAAAAAACTCATGATTTTATCACGCTCCGAGTATTTAGTAATATTGACGCCACATCGTTACCGCAGAACGTCTACTACCGTGTCATCGCCGTCCGTGAGGGGGGGGCACGCCCCGGAGACGTGTCCCGCCTCTTTGGACATGCCACCACAACACCCCGCCTATATGAGGGCTCAGTGCAACGCTCCGGTGGCATTGCTACCCCCAGTGCACCCGTCCCGCCTAACCCTGTAGCATTTGACCACGGGATCTAGCCCTTTGACTTTGCACGGCCGGGCTTTGACCAGTGGACCTCCCCACCCGGTTGTGTTAGGTCAGCCCATAGGAACACTTTGGAGTAACATCCGGGCCAGACCCACAGCAAGATCCCCTCCGTGTAGACCC
>NW_021253225.1:0-871 GCF_002162155.2 Triticum dicoccoides
GTTACAGCATGCCATCCGGCGAAAACAAGGAGAATAAGGCATATAGCCGCTGGATTTTCTTCAATTTACGGCCAAATGCGATTGCCCGGATCATAGAGCATCTGCAGAAAGGTACGTTTGTCCCTACCAGGGGGCTAATGTCTATAAGCAACATAATCTCTCGAATTTCCTTCAAACGGAAGTGCCAATGGGTTCAGAAACTTGTCTGAAAAACAGCGACGAATGATGTTCTTTGACTTTCAGGGCCAACAAGTCCTGCTTAAGGCCGTATTTTAGGGCACTCCGGGCCTCCTGGCGCAAGCGGGGAGTATTTTCTGGATTCGCGCGCTCGCCGCGAGCAGTTTGAGTACTTGTGGGTCCGACACGGACTCCGAATGACAAAATTATGACCGTTTTAGTGAACATCTCTCCATTCTATGGCAGTCCTTGAAAGTACTTCATTTTCTTGTGCGCTTTTTGCCTGATTGCCCCAAAATTTCTTGTCCTCTATAGAGGAGATATCGTTTCCACATATATTTTGACCAATGCTAGGAATGCCCTTTTGTTCTTGGCTTTCACGCGCATGAGTTACAGCATGCCATCCGGCGAAAACAAGGAGAATAAGGCATATAGCCGCTCGATTTTCTTCAATTTACGGCCAAATGAGATTGCCCGGATCATAGAGCATCTGCAGAAAGGTACGTTTGTCCCTACAAGGGGGGCTAATGTCTATAAGCAACATAATCTCTCGAATTTCCTTCAAAAGGAAGTGCCAATGGGTTCAGAAACTTGTCTGAAAAACAGCGATGAATGATGTTCTTTGACTTTCAGGGCCAAAAAGTCCTGCTTAAGGCCGTATTTCAGGGCACTCCGGGCCTCCTGGCGCAAGCGG
>NW_021253226.1:0-1195 GCF_002162155.2 Triticum dicoccoides
GACAGAGAGCTAGGGTGAATAAGAAGTCGAGCGGGGTCATATTTCAGGGCCCAATGCATGGTAGTAGCTGTATCTTAAATCACGCATACAGATCTCAGTGCTTAAGGTCGGCTTCAATGAAACAACCCACCATGTACTCCTACATGGCCTCTCATCGATACCTTTACCAAATCGTGTTCACCACACCACTCTCATTACCGACATAACATTTCACTCTAGCCCATCACCCAGATGAACCAGACCTGACACGACTCTAAGCATAGCAGGCATAGCAAGGTAGGAACAACACATACATATGGCTCAAACAACTCCTACACATGCTAGTGGGTTTCATCTAGTTACTATGGCAATGACAGGTCATGCAGAGGAAATGGGTTCAACTACCGTAGCACACAGCAGTTTGAAACGCGTTGTCTTAATGCAGTAAAAGAGAGCAGGAGCAAGAACATGGGATTGTATCGATATGATCAAATGGTTCGTTGCTTGCCTGATGGTTCGATGCACTGATACGGTTCTTCGTTAGGGTAATCACGGTACTCTTCGGGGACAGAACCTGCCGCAGAGAGCACCGATTCACAAACATTACCAAACAGTATGCAACAATATGATGCATGCATGAGACATGGCAAAATGAGTGTATTGGGCTAATGCAACTAAAACCAGAAGGGTTTGAACAAATTTGAATCAAGGATTCAAATTTCAAATTCAAATATGGCCTTTTAAATTGCTTTTCCTTGTTCTGCTTAAAACATCAATTTAACTTGTTTGATCATGCATGAAAATAGTACAGATGGATAGATTGGATTTTTCTGATCATTTTTCATATATAATTTGTCCAATTTGGAGTTACAGAATAAAAGTTATGAATTTTTGAAGTTTAAATAATATTCTGGAATTTCCTGATTTAAATTAAATCCAGAAAATCAATTACTGCGTCAGCCTGACGTCAGTGTGACGTCAGCAGGTCAACGGAACTGGTCCAGGTCAAACCTGACAGTGGGTCCCGCATGTCAGGGTGATTATTTTAATTAAAATTTAATTAAAACTAATCCTGTTTAATTAACAGGGCTGGGCCCCACCTGTCATTGACTCAGGGGAGTCAACCAGGGCCCACCCGTGGTCAAACCCGGGTCGGCTGCACCGGCGTTTAGCCGCCGGCGAGCCCGACGCGGCGGCGGGAGTGGTTTTGGCCATT
>NW_021253227.1:0-772 GCF_002162155.2 Triticum dicoccoides
CCCCACGAGAAATACCTATCCCGAGCAAAAAATACCAATTTTTTTGAATAATTTGAATTTGAACGCTCAAGTTCTAATACATTACCTTTGTTTCTCAATTTAGACAGTGCCCTTACTCTGGTGTAGCGGTACCCATCAGTTATGCGCCTCGAGAGGTAGCTGGTTCGAGTCCGCCTTCCGCTCCATCTTTTGTTCTTTTTGTTATTTCTCAGAATATAGGCAGTAACATGTAGTTTAGGTACCACTGAGCTACTACCCCTTTTGTGAATGGCATCAGTTCAAGATGTTATTATATCTAATTTTAAATTGTTTGAATTCAAAATTCAATTGTAAATTTCTTCCGAAATTTGTTCGGTATTTCTCGATAACCGTGGTTACCGGGAATATCGCCCACCCAGGAGAAAATTTGCCTATTTGGTGTCCAGTCGGTCCATCCGTCCTGATCCGCCCTCCCACGAAGCCGCCAGAGCAGCGCCGAACCGCCGGGAAAGACGAAGATCGAAGGGAGATCTCACGCCGCCGATCCCTCCAGACCGCGGGGCTGCAGCCTAGATCCCCGCCGCCCCCATGACCGGCGGTGCCCGAGTTTAGCCGGCGCACATCTCCAGGGACGACGAGGTGGAGGAGAGAGAGAGGGGGGGGGGGGGCAAATGACCAGCATGTCTACAAATTTTGTTGTACCCAAGAACTGGTTAATTTCGAGAATGTTTTGAGTAAGATCATCTTAATTTGAAGATTCTTTACAAACTTTCTAGGCTGGTCTATTCATCAT
>NW_021253228.1:0-392 GCF_002162155.2 Triticum dicoccoides
GCCACAGGGACTCAGCAATCTCGTACCCTCGCGATCAAGACTATTTAAGCTTATAGGTAAGGCAAGGTAAAATATGAGTGGAGCTGCAGCAAGCGACTAGCAAGTATGGTGGCTAACTTATCCGCAAAGGAGAGCAAGAAGAGGAGGCAAAGCGCGAGCGATAAACTAGCGAGCAACCTGCGCAAACATGACTCCAACACCGTGTCCACTTCCCGGACTCCGCCGAGAAGAGACCATCACGGTAACACACTCAGTTGATTCATTTTAATTAATTAAGGTTCAAGTTATCTACAACCGGACATTAACAAATTCCCATCTGCCCATAACCGTGGGCACGGCTTTCGAAAGTTCAATCCCTGCAGGGGAGTCCCAACTTAGCCCATGACAAGCTC
>NW_021253229.1:0-856 GCF_002162155.2 Triticum dicoccoides
GGGACGACCCGTCAGCATACCTGCAGACATAATTCTGTTAGCCAGCTTCTCCGCCACCCCCCTTTTAAGGGTTCATCCAAGCACTTACTGAAAATGTCACGTCGAAGCCGCTTATTCTCATTCTGGGAGTCCGCAAGCTGGGCTCGAACATCCTTCAGTTCCACGCTCAGCTTGGTATTAGCATCTTGGAGATTGTTTTTCTCCCGCCTGACCTCAGTCAGCACGTGTTCGCCAGCCTTTAGCTGTCGTACGACATGCTGGTCCACCAGATTCTCTCAGGATTCATCTGCAATATCTATTGTTAGATCTGCAGCCACACCGCACACTATATGGTACCTATCATTCTTTGAAAGAAATGTTGCCAGCTGGGGACTTTTTAGGCTCCTTCAATGCGGCAACGACGGCCCGAAGTTGGGTCTTGCATTCCTCCAGCTCCTGTGACAGTCGAGTATTCTTCTCTATAAGAACCTGCACAA
Organism: Triticum dicoccoides; assembly: GCF_002162155.2. NCBI lineage: Eukaryota > Viridiplantae > Streptophyta > Magnoliopsida > Poales > Poaceae > Triticum > Triticum dicoccoides. Next base: position 477 of record NW_021253229.1, read on the forward strand.
TAGATGATCCTTAAATCAGTTCTGCTAACTGTTTCAAGTCTCGGGAGCTACTCATACATATAATCGTCAGATTTGCTTACCCGTAAATCCCTTACATACTGGTCCATGGCTCTGGCTAGACCATTTTGAGCAGCACGGAGGTACGCGTCTCCAGAATTGAAGGCATCAAATGCCTCTGGTGAGAAGCAAGCGTCACGGAGTATGGCCCGGCGACGCCTATGATTCATGGCGCTCTCCACTTCTAAATTTGTAGTGGATACTCTATCCGCATCCTCTATAGGGGGAGTATCCGGTGTCCGCCCCATGTCGGCTTCCGCCTCTATGTCCGGTCCTGGAGCCCGATTGGTGGAAGCATGATCGGCAGCCTCACCGGACATATT
>NW_021253230.1:0-1202 GCF_002162155.2 Triticum dicoccoides
TACCACTGTCCACCTTACCAACTCAACCCCAGGTTGATTCGCCGTTAATATGGGCCTTATACATGGCCTTCGAAGTAAGGGCAAATTTACGATATGTACCGGGATGGTCATAGGGGGAAGTACCCTGCTCTCACCTGTTGCGTCACAGCGCCGTCATCTTTCCTGTCGGTGGCGCCCTAACTTCATGGGTGCCCAATCGCATTCACCATGGTAACTAGAAGATACCCCGTATGCTACAACGAAAAATCATTAGAAAGTATTTGAATTCATATTGATAATGGTGTATGGTCTATGTTGAGAACTATCCAAGAGATAAGAATCCTCTATATCTAAATAACTAGCCCCCACTAACTATTTCTCACAACATGCAAGCATGCCAAATCATCCCACAAGATGCATGAGAAAAGCGAACCAACCTGTGGTTGGATGGTTAAAGGGATTGTGGTATTCCCAGCCCACCAGGGTTCAAATCCTAGTGCTCGTGTTTTTTCCTGGATTTATTTCAGGATTTCCGGCGATGCGCATTCAGTGGGAGGAGACGTTCCCGTCGACGACAAGGTGTCTACGCTGACTTCGTAAATTTCAAGATAATATGCCGGCTCAGTCTTTCGGAGGTGCTCATAGGGGTAGGGTGTGCAGGTGTGCGTTCATAGGGCTGAGTGTATGCGCATGTATATGAGCGCTTGTGTCTGTACTGATGTTCAGAAAAAACATGCGTGAGAAAAGGCTCATCCCTACTATCATATGTGTCTCAACATGCAAGCACGCCACTTCATCATTAAACATGCATGAAAAAAAAGACTCATCTCAACATGCAAACATAGTACATAAGAATTTTCATTCTTCTACTCCCTCCTTCCATCTATATAGGGCCTAATGCGTTTTTTAAGACCGCCTTTGACTATTGACAAGATTAATAGTATATGACATGCACAATGTGAAAATTATATCATTGAAAGCTCCTTTCACATACGAATTTAACGGTGTGCTTTGTGTAAGTTGCATGTCATATATTATTGCTCTAATATTTGATCAGAGTTAGCCTCAAAAAATGCATTAGGCCCTATATAGATGAAAGGAGGGAGTATGTTATTTATATTTAATAATCTTTTTACAACAATATAATAATTGAACATAAAATTATATGTATTTCCAGTTTTAGCTTTTTATATTATTACTTCAAATATTCATGTTTCAAACGA
>NW_021253231.1:0-2484 GCF_002162155.2 Triticum dicoccoides
AACCCTTTCTGACATAATTTGCTATTTTCGATGCATTTACTGATTTGTTTTAAGAGCTAAATCACCGTGAAAGTGAAAATCACTACAAAATGAACTCTGAAAAGGTTGAAACTTGGCAAGGTATCTTCATTTCACCTGCATAGCATGTGCAAAAAAGTAGAGAGGGTTACGGCAAAAACTGGATGCACTTCACGTACAAACTGAACAATTTCTTACGAAGTATCAGGGTTTCGGACGAAAACTCATCTACTACACCGGCTATTCAATATTTTAATAACTTAGTACAACTCCGAACTTTTTTTGCGTTTAGACGCACAATTCAAATCCACGTCATCAACCTTCAACCCTTTATGACATAATTTGCTATTTTCGATGCATTTACTGATTTGTTTTCAGAGCTAAATCACCGTGAAAGTGAAAAGCACTACAAAATGAACTCTGAGAAGGTTGAATCTTGGCAAGGTATCATCATTTCACCCCCATAGCATGTGCAAAAAAGTAGAGAGGGTTACGGCAAAAACTGGATGCACTTCGTGTACAAACTGGACAATTTCTTACGAAGTATTAGGGTTTTGGACGAAAACTCATCTGTTACACCGACTATACAATATTTTAATAACTTAGTACAACTCCGAACTTCTTTTGCATTCAGATGCACAATTCCAATCCACGTCATCAACTTTCGACCCTTTCTGACATAATTTACTATTTTCGATGCATTTTCTGATTTGCTTCTACAGCTAAATCACCGTGAAAGTGAAAATCACTACAAAATGAACTCTGAAAAGGTTGACACCTGGCAAGGTATCATCATTTCACCCGCATAGCACGTGCAAAAAAGTAGAGAGGGTTACAACAAAAACCGGTTAAACTTCGCGTACAAACTGGACAATCTCTTACGAAGTATCAGGGTTTCGGACGAAAACTCATCTGTTACACCGGCTATTCAATATTTTAATAACTTAGTACAAATACGGACTTGTTTTGCATTCAGATCCACAATTCATATCCACGTCATCAACTTTAAAACCATTCTGACATAGTTTGCTATTTTCGATGCATTTACTGATTTGTTTTCAGAGCTAAATCACCGTGAAAGTGAAAATCACTACAAAATGAACTCTGAAAAGGTTCAAACTTGGCAAGGTATCATCATTTCACCCGCATAGCATGTGCAAAAAAGTAGAGAGGGTTACGACAAAAAGTGGATGCACTTCGCGTACAAACTGGACAATCTCTTACGAAGTATCAGGGTTTCGGACGAAAACTCATCTATTACACCTGCTATTCAATATTTTAATAACTTAGTACAAATCCAGACTTATTTTGCGTTCAGATGCACAATTCAAATCAACCTCATCAACCATCAACGCTTTCTGACATAATTTGCTATTTTTGATGCATTTACTGATTTGTTTTTAGAGCTAGATCACCGTGAAAGTGAAAGGCACTACAAAATGAACTCTGTAAAGGTTGAAACTTGGCAAGCTATCATCATTTCACCAGCATAGCATGTGCAAAAAAGTAGAGAAGGTTACGGCAAAAACTGGATGCACTTCGTGTACAAACTGGACAATCTCTTACAAAGTATCAGGGTTCGGACGAAAACTCATATGTTACACCGGCTATTCAATATTTTAATAACTTAGTACAACTCCGGACTTCTTTTGCGTTCAGATGCACAATTCAAATCCACGTCATCAACTTTCAACCCTTTCTGACATAATTTGCTATTTTCGATGCATTTACTGATTTGTTTTCATAGCTAAATCACCGTGAAAGTAAAAAGCACTACAAAATGAACCCTGACAAGGTTGAAACTTGGCAAGGTATCATCATTTCACCCGCATAGCATGTGCAAAAAAGTAGAGAGGGTTACGGCGAAAACTGGATCCACTTCGTGTACTAAATGGACAATCTCTTACGAAGTATCAGGGTTCGGACGAAAACTCATCTGTTACACCGGCTATTCAATATTTTAATAACTTAGTACAACTCCGGAATTCTTTTGCGTTCAGATGCACAATTCAAATCCACATCATCAACTCTCAACCCTTTCTGACATAATTTGCTATTTTCGATGCATTTACTGATTTGTTTTCAGAGCTAAATCACCGTCAAAGTGAAAATCACTACAAAATGAACTCTGAAAAGGTTGAAACTTGGCAAGGTATCATCATTTCACGCGCTTAACATGTGCAAAAAAGTAGAGAGGGTTACGGCAAAAACTGGATGCACTTCGTGTACAAACTGGACAATCTCTTATGAAGTATAAGGGTTCGGACGAAAACTCATCTGTTACACCAGCTATTCAATATTTTAATAACTTAGTACAACTCCGGACTTCTTTTGCATTCAGATGCACAATTCAAATCCATGTCATCAACTTTCGACCCTTTCTGACATAATTTGCTATTTTTGATGTATTTTCTGATTTGTTTTCAGAGCTAAATCACCGTGAAAGTGAAAATCACTACAAAATGA
>NW_021253232.1:0-976 GCF_002162155.2 Triticum dicoccoides
ACCTTTTGACACCATCAAATTTTGTGCATTTTGGCATCTTTGCCTAGGGCTTCAACCACATCATCCGCTACACCACCGCAGACCTTCACAACCTAACCAATTTTGTTCCCCATCGCATTAGTGGTTGCTTGAGGAGTGATTTGAGTCTCCTAAGGTGTCTAGGCTACTTAGGGATGATTGCTTCTTCATCAACCACCACCACTACTTCCGCATAGGCTTGACCACTATACATTCCCGCCACCCCAACTTAACCCAATTTTGTTTGTGTTGTGAGTTGTGTCTCCTAAGGTGTTTCGGCTACTTAGGGACCGTGCTTCCAACTCCGACACTGTGTATAGTCCACCACCTTACCCTCCATTTCCGCATTGCCTACTCGCATAGCCCATCATTGCATTGTCGCAATCCCATTAAGCTTCCGCAACACCACCACCGCATCCTGCTACCACCAATTTGACATTTTAGATTTTGAGTTCGCGGTTTTTCCGTTTCCTAAGGTGTTTCAGATACTTAGGGTCGAGTCTCCATCATCTTGGTATCTCCATCAAGATCACCGCCACTCATCATCGACAAGGACGGTAACCTCCATATCATCTTGGTATCATGGTATCCCTCCATTGTATATTCCCTTGCCATTGCATTGATAACCCCTAGACCACTTTGCGTCACTTTCCTAACGAGACTAGCCATTTGAGTATTGCCGGCAACGTTACTTGTGCACATTAGTGATCTACACCATACATTACATACATACCATACCATATCGGTATTGATGAGGACATGACTACCTTGGATATGACCAAAAATATTGCATATATGCATATTTGTCAGGTGATTTCTAGTGCAAACTATTCAATAATCTATTTATGTTATCCAGAACAAAAATACTTCACACACTTTTGTGTTTTGTCTAATTGCAGGTGTATGGGACATTTGTACAATCCACATATGAAGATAAGGAAGAAAGAGATGTTTATTT
>NW_021253233.1:0-2291 GCF_002162155.2 Triticum dicoccoides
GATCCACCGCCCCGAGCTGCCCCTAGTCACCGTCGCCGCCCGGGATCCACCACCGCAGAGCCACCGCCCCGAGCCGATGGTGAGTACTTGTACTTGTGCTTGTGTCGAGCGATATGCATAGTTGGTTAACGCGGCGTGCGTATTTGTGAATTTAGATGGAATTAAGCCCATGCGAGAAGTTTTTGCTCGAGGATTCGTCCGATTAGGGCGACTCGGATGTTGAGACGTTGTTTGTCAACTATCGACAGTAGACGTTTGTGATGGCCCTCGCCGTGAAGGAGCACGAAGATGAAAACCGAAAGAGACGGCGAGTATCGACTGTCGCCCGTCTTTGCATTCCTCAAAATCGCCATCTTAGGAACAAGATGTTGATGCAAGACTACTTCGCGGACAATCCAACATATCCGCCGCATCTCTTCCGGAGGAGGTACCGAATGCGCCGATCCCTCTTTGCTAAAATAGTTCAAGCTTGCCAAGCCAATTGTCGGTATTTTACTCAAAGAAGAAATGTCGCGGGCTTGAAGGGATTTAGTGCATATCAAATAATCTCGGCAGCTATGCGGGTAATTGCATGCGGCATTCCGGCTGACTGTGTTGATGAGTACCTTCGCATTGGTGAAGATACTACAATTGAGTCAGTGCGTAGGTTTGCCAAAGTGATCCTCTGTGTCTTTGGTCCTGAATATCTTCGGGCACCCAATGAGGAAGACACAAAAAATTGATGGCATCTAATGAGAGAAGAGATTGGCCTCGCATTCTAGGTAGCATTGATTGTATGCATTGGACATGGAAAAATTGCCTGAAGGCATGGCGGGGAATGTATTGTGGCAAGTCTCGTGATGCAACAATTGTGCTAGAGGCCATAGCATCCGAGGATTTATGGATTTGTCTTTGCTTTTTTGGTATGTCGGGTACTCTCAATGATATCAATGTGTTGCAATGGTCTTATTTGTTTGCTAGGCTTGCTAGTGGCGATGCTCCTGCTTGCAACTACAATATCAATGGCATGAATACACAAAGGGGTACTATCTTGCAGATGGTACATACCCCCATTGGTGCACATTTGTCAAGAGCATCAAATACCCAAAAACTAATAAACAATGTGAATTTGCAAGGGTACAAGAGGCAGCCCGAAAAGACATTGAAAAAGCATTCGGGGTTTCGCAATCTAGGTTTGCCATTGTTTGTGGTCCTACTCGTTTTGGGGACAAGCGATCCTTGAAAAACATCATGACATGTTGTATTATTCTTCACAATATGATTCTCGAAGATGAGAGATGCATGAACTTGGAGTTCTTCTACGACAATGTGGGTAGCCGTGTCAAACCAGCAAGAGACCCTAACCGCATTAGATCTTTTCTTCATACCTACAGGGAGATTGAAAATGCAAAGACCCACTTTCAGCTTCAGAAGGATCTCATTAGGCACCATTGGCAACGGGCTGGGCAGTAACATATTTCATTTTCCATTCATTTTTATTCAATTCATGTGTGATTTGTATTCGGGACAAGTTTTGTATAGAATTATTTAGTTTGCTTCGGTGATTTGAATAATTATTGTAATTTGAATGATTGTTCTGTTGTAGTATTGACATTTTTTTTATATTGCAAATTAGTAATTCTGATTATGTGCATATGTGCCAAATTTAGATAACAACATCTGATTTGCGGGCTGGCGCGGGCGCCGGCAGAGCAGACCCAGCATAGCGGAACTGTAAAACGGAATATTCACGAACATTCCGTTTTACAGTTCCCCTATGCAGGGTTTGCTCGGCCGGCGAACGCGCCGGCCCGCAAAACCGTTTTCAATGAACTGTAAACGATTTTGCGGGTCGATGATATACGGGTCTGCTAGAGATGCTCTGACATAAATACACTGTAACGTGTATTTGTATCTCTAGAGCACAAGGATGCTAAATTGGTCATGTCTAGTGCACAAGGAGGGTAGCCGTGGCTAAGTTGGCAAATGGACATGGTATTTGGTACTGGTACTTTCAGCACTCCGCTTCTTCAGGAAAATGGATATCTCCGGAAAAAAACACTCATTTAAAAAACTTAAACGCTTAAAATAAGTAAACCTCTGTAATCAACTACTTGCACAAATTGCTCCTCTCGTTCCTTTCTGTTTTGCAACATGTAACATTTAACATGTGGTCGTCCCTAATGACGCAAATCCATGAAAGAGACATCTTCTCCAATCATTTACGTAACATTTAACTGAACTCTTCCTACACACAGTACTGACAGATCATTGTTAAAAAGTTTGTTATCCTCTGCCTCCCGCCGTGCCGA
>NW_021253234.1:0-688 GCF_002162155.2 Triticum dicoccoides
GAGAGAGAGGTGAGTGGGCTGGTTCTGTTCGTGGGACAACGAGAAATTAAGTAGTCTCTCTGGATAGACACGGGCCTTAACCAGCGAAGTACTAGTAGTACAGTACTGGGCTACTGTTCTTTTTACTTATCATTTCTTCTACCACTCTCTGGATTGGATTGCATGCTACTCTATTTTGGATGGCTTAATGCATTTTATCTCTCATGGAACACTAGGACGTATCACCACTTAGTTTTTTAATTAGGAAAATTGGCTTGCTCAACATGGTCGTGGGACATTGGCTTGCTCAACATGGCCGTGTTGCTGGATGTTAGATTTTTAATTAGGAAAATAAATAATAATATAAACATGTTCCTGAAATAATTATCAGGAGTCGATCTCGGACCCGTAGGAGCCACGTCTGGTGGTTCCGAGTTGATCGAAGCGCTACCCGGCAAGTCGTCATCTCCTTGACCATGTCTTGATAATTGTTTTCTGGGCTATGGGTCATTTCTAAAATTTTGCATAAGAATTAAAAATAAATATTTTTCATAAATGAAATGAGATTTGGATCAGGTGGATCCACTAATTTGGCAATTGGACTAGATCAGGTGAAGTATCTGTATTAAGTAGTTGTGACCCGGGCAAGGCTACATTATAAATAAATATTTGGTGGGTAGGGGAGCTTATGTTGGTGAAGGCAACCCGG
>NW_021253235.1:0-1103 GCF_002162155.2 Triticum dicoccoides
TTGAGGTGACAATGGAGTATCTAGGTGACATTAGGGTTTTGGTTGATTTGTATCTTAAGGTGTTATTCTAGTACGAACTCTTTTATAGATTGATCCGAAAGAATAACTTTGAGGTGGTTTTGTACCCTACCATAATCTCTATGTTTGTTCTCCGCTATTAGTGGCTTCGGAGTGACTCTTTGTTGCATGTTGAGGGCTTGTTATATTATCTATCTATGTTATTATTGTTGAGAGAACTTGCACTAGTGAAAGTATGAACCCTAGGCCTTGTTTCCTATCATTGCAATACCGTTTACGCTCACTTTTATCTTTAGTTACCTTGCTGTTTTTATTATTTCAGATTACAAAAACCTTTATCTACTATCCATATTGCACTTGTATCACCATGTCTTCGCCGAACTAGTGCACCTATACAATTTACCATTGTATTGGGTGTGTTGGGGACACAAGAGACTTTTTGTTATTTGGTTGCAGGGTTGCTTGAGAGAGACCATCTTCATCCTATGCCTCCCACGGATTGATAAACCTTAGGTCATCCACTTGAGGGAAATTTGCTACTGTCCTACAAACCTGTGCACTTGCAGGCCCAACAACGTCTACAAGAAGAAGGTTGTGTAGTAGACATCAAGCTCTTTCCTGGCGCTGTTGTCGGGGAGGCTAGGTAAGTGAAGGTATATCTTTAGATCTTGCAATCGAATCTTTTTGTTTCTTGTTTTAGCACTAGTCTAGTATATAATAGAAAATTACAAAAAAATGGAATTAGGTTTGTCTCAAACGCTTCACCTTTTTAATATCTTCCGTGAGTATGATGGAAATGATAATTGTGCTCAAGTGCTAGAAGAAGAAATCTCTAAATTGTTTGGCACTGAATATTTGAATGATGAGCATGATTGCAATGTTGTCAGTACGAATTCTTTGAATATCCATGATGCTAATGATGATTGCACTAGTTATGATGAAAATATCTCTTATGAGCATGTCAACTTTTGTGGAGTGCATGTTTGCATGAACACACCAAATAGAGAAGATATTTATTGCAAGAGGCATAAGTACTTAGAAACCAAATTGTTGCAAGAAGAGCTAGATGAATGTGCTGAAAGATT
>NW_021253236.1:0-573 GCF_002162155.2 Triticum dicoccoides
TAAAGTTTGTAACAAAATTCTATATAATTTTAGTTTCAATAATACTAGAGGTTTATAAAAGCTTTTTAGTTGATTCCTTCAGTACCAGTTCTAAGGCTGTTACAAAGGCATTTTATTTGGTACAGGTTTTAAGGCTGGTGCCCCACGAGCACCTTTTAGTACCTGTTCGTGCCATGAACCGGTAAAAGAGTTTTTAGTTGATTATTTCTACAGCTGTTTTTTAGTCCCACCTCGCCAAGCGAGAGGCACTTGCAGCGGTTTATAAGCCCCGAGTGCAGAGACGATGCAGAAGAGGCTCAATGCTAACCTGCACGTTGCTTAGCTTTAAGCCTTGAGGAATAGGGTAGACTGAATGGAGCTATGTACAGTGCAGTTTACACTATTCCGAAAGGCTTGAAGCTAATTAACGAGCATTGCGGCTCTTTTTTATTTTTAAAGACTTATTACAACTCAGAAATAAATAGAAAAAAATAAATATAGCAGAAAAGAAAAAAAAACTACTCAGAAATAAATAGAAGAAAAAATAGTTGTGATTAACTTTACTAAAAAAATGAGCATAGATGCGATTATAGA
>NW_021253237.1:0-943 GCF_002162155.2 Triticum dicoccoides
TCCTTCTCCAAGATAGGCCCTTCATTTGTAAGCACAACAAATGTATCCAATTTAGGCAGCATCATATTCTCATGAACATTAGAATCATTACCAAGAAAAGAAAGTACCTGGTAATTTAATTGGCGTGCAGGAGCTCTAGTAATTGGTCCAGTATATGTAGCAGCAGGGGATGTGGGTGTAACAATGGTATTGATGTCCTCATCAACTTTTTTGCTTGGTCGGAAGGGGGGCAGCTCCCCCGTGAAACCCCTACCCTCGCTATGTGTCACACGAGCACCATAACACCCCCGTTTTCTGCCATGCCTGCAAACACAAATCAAACACCCGATCTCACAACCAGTATGTGTTTTTTTTCTTATTTTTTGAAATCATACACATTTTTTCCTTTTTCTTTTTGCCTTTCTTTGGTTTTTCCAAGGATGAAGATTATTTTTTTGTATCTGATTCTGAAAGCGGAGCTCATTTTCTCAAAAAAAGGAGCATATTAAAGGAGAGAAGAGTTTCTTGTCCAGATCCTCTGGACACATTTTTAATGCTGTTGTGAAGGGAGTTTGTTAGTAGGCACGCAACTGCAAGCTTCGCCCCAACTGCAATTGCATGTCTTCCAATAGTTACGCAATTGCATGCGCGTCTTCTGATTGCAACTCCAATTCAGTACTGTTGCAGTTGCTACTATGCACGCAAGTGCAAGCGTCGCCCGACTATAATTGCATGTCTTCAAAGAGAGTGCAACTCTTTATTGTTTTGTGAGGGATGCGAGAATATTCAAATCTGTATTTTGAATATTTGCTAGCAAACATAATTGTTTTCTTTTTTTAGTATTTGCCATCAGGTGGCACACATGTCGGCCACATGAGTTGCTTGTCCGTCTACCCAGTTGCACACATGTCAGCGGCATGCAATTGCATGTCCTCGATCAGACACAATTTCATGTCGCATACAA
>NW_021253238.1:0-1072 GCF_002162155.2 Triticum dicoccoides
TGCAGTTTTGATGCAAGAGAAGAAAGTTGTTGCTTATACCTCTCGCCAGTTGAAGCCTAATGAGAAGAACTACCCCACTCATGATCTTGAGTTGGCGGCAGTTGTGCATGCTCTGTTGACTTGGAGACATCTTCAATTGGGAAGAAAAGTGGATATTTTCACTGATCACAAGAGTCTCAAGTACATCTTCACCCAGCCAAATCTCAACCTCAGGAAAACTCGATGGGTCGAAATGATTCAAGAGTATAATCCGAGTATCGAGTATACTCCAGGCAAGGCAAATGTGATTGCTGACGTTTTGAGCAGGAAAGCGTATTGCAACAGTCTGATTCTTAAGCCTTATCAACCCGAGCTTTGTGAAGCTTTCCGCAAACTGAATCTGCAAGTTGTTCCTCAAGGTTTCCTCGCCAACCTTCAAGTCTCCCCTACCTTAGAAGACCAGATTCGCCAAGCCCAGCTTCTTGATGCTATGGTGAAAAAGGTGAAGATTGGGATTGCCAAGAGTCAGTCCAAGTACAAGTGCTACCGCCTTGATGACAAGGACACTCTCTTCTTCGAGGATCGAAGTGTTGTACCCAAAGGTGAACTTCGTAAAGTGATCATGAACGAGGCTCACAATTCTCTCCTCTCCATCCACCCTGGGAGTACGAAGATGTATCAGGATCTCAAGCAAGCTTATTGGTGGACACGAATGAAGCGCGAGATCGCTCAATTCGTGAATGAATGTGATGTCTGCAGAAGAGTGAAGGCAGAACACCAAAGGCTAGCAGGTCTCCTCCAACCTCTTGCCATTCCGGAATGGAAGTTTGACCACATTGAAATGGACTTCGTGACTGGGTTTCCAAAGTCCAAGCGTGGCAATGATGCTATATTCGTTGTCATCGACAAGCTCACCAAAGTGGCTCACTTTCTGCCTATCAAAGAGTCGATCACTACAGCTCAATTGGCGGAACTCTATACCTCTCGAATTGTCTCTCTGCATGGTATTCCTCAAGTGATATCTTCAGACCGTGGCAGCATCTTTACCTCCAAGTTTTGGGATTCTTTTCAGAAGGCCATGGGCACCAACATC
>NW_021253239.1:0-411 GCF_002162155.2 Triticum dicoccoides
CGGAGCCGCGTCGAGTTCAGGTGAGGAGGTGATCTGTCAATCTTTTCTTCGATAGCTGCTGTGGTGGTGTCAGAGGCAGGTGACGGACGTTGGTATCAAGCACAAAAATGTCCTGCTATCTTTTTAGTTTTGTCATGTCGTTTAATTATACTTTAATCTTTATGATATAAATGACGCACGTATTACCATAAAAGAAGTGAAAATTAGGCCGTAACCCAAAACACCCACCAGGCAGATTGTTTGTGAAATAGGCTGGAATTCAAACCGAAGTACGAAAATAACCTTGGCATTTCATTTTAACGAAGTGCAAGTAATCTTATCCTAGACCACAAACCGGAAACGGTATGACCATTTTACCCCTCCGGACTCCACCGACCACTCCGCCCCTTTATACAAGCCCGTGGCATAACG
>NW_021253240.1:0-1367 GCF_002162155.2 Triticum dicoccoides
ATATATAATTCTTCACCTCCGGACCATTCCGGAACTCCTCGAGACGTCCGGGATCTCATCCGGGACTCCGAACAACTTTTGGGTTACCGCATACTAATATCTCAACAACCCTAGCATCACCGAACCTTAAGTGTGTAGACCCTACGGGTTCGGGAGACACACAGACATGACCGAGACGACTCTCCGGTCAATAACCAACAGCGGGATCTGGATACCCATGTTGGCTCCCACATGCTCCTCGATGATCTCGTCGGATGAACCACGATTTCGAGGATTCAATCAATCCTGTATACAATTCCCTTTGTGAATCGGTACGTTACTTGCCCGAGACTCGATCGTCGGTATCCCAATACCTCGTTCAATCTCGTTGCCGGCAAGTCACTTTACTCGTACCGTAATGCATGATCACATTGAGCTCATTATGATGATGCATTACCGAGTGGGCCCAGAGATACCTCTCCGTCATATGGAGTGACAAATCCCAGTCTCGATTCGTGCCAACCCAACAGACACTTTCGGAGATACCCGTAGTGCACCTTTATAGTCACCCAGTTACGTTGTGACGTTTGGCACATACAAAGCACTCCTACGGTATCCGGGAGTTGCACAATCTCATGGTTTAAGGAAATGATACTTGACATTTGGAAAAGCTATAGCAAACGAACTACATGATCTTTGAGCTATGCTTAGGATTGGGTCTTGTCCATCACATCATTCTCCTAATGATGTGATCACGTTATCAATGACATCTAATGTCCATAGTCAGGAAACCATGACTATCTTTTGATCAACGAGCTAGTCAACTAGAGGCTCACTAGGGACATGTTGTGGTCTATGTATTCACACATGTATTACGATTTCCGGATAACACAATTATAGCATTAACAATAGACAATTATCATGAACAAGGAAATATAATAATAACCATTTTATTATTGCCTCTAGGGCATATTTCCAACATCATGCCCTCGCTCTTCAACTTCCTCCGTGGCCCCGCGCTCACCGTAGAGCCGGTCAGCCCCGCAGTCGCCGCCGCCTCCCCGAGGCCAACCACCACAACCAGCCACCACGACCACGGTGTCCCGCCATCTAGCTCCATGCCTTCATACTGGGAGCTGGGCGGATGGCGTGTCTCACCGCGGGTGAGGCCAAGCGTGGCAGGGAGTCGCCACCAGTGAGTCCCGCGCATCCGCGTCCGCCTTCGGCGGCGCCTAAGGCTGGCTCGCCCGCGAGCATGATGAGTGTTATGATTATGCAACTTGTATCACTAGAAGGCCAAAGCCATCATATATATGTACAAGAGGATGCCAAAAGGCTAGAATACAAAAGGCCAAAGGCCATCACCAATATAACTCTAACACCCCCCC
>NW_021253241.1:0-2033 GCF_002162155.2 Triticum dicoccoides
ACGGTTTTCAACCATCTTGTAATTGTGGAACTGCTCTATAATATACATCTCGCTCCCGGCATCGGCGGCCCCGAACTTAGATTCGAGCGCCTCCCACAAGTCCTTGGCGACATGCACATGTAGATATGCGTCGACCGGTTTATCTCCGATCACGCTAAGGACTGCTCCGAGAAACACAACGGTGGCCTCCTTGAACGCCTTCTCCTGTTCAGGAGCAATCGTTCCCGTGGAGACACCGGTGACCCAGAACACGTTCATAGCCGTGAGCCATAAAGTGGTCTTAGTCCGCCAACCCTTAAAATACGTACTGGTAAACTTATCCGGTTTCAGTGCAGCGGCAAAGCCACTTGCCGAAAAATTCCTACACATAATAGGTTTTTGGATTGTTGAGTAAATAGGCAATTTCTCGATTAAATTAATCCACGAGTAAATCACTAACATGGCATTGACACAAATAAACGCATACTGATATTCAGTCAAGCTAGCACATACTATGGTAATTGCAGAAAGATCTACGTATAACGCTAGCATGGCTAAAACAGAAAACAGTAGGAGCGGGATAAACGAGTTATAACTCCAGTAGGCCATGCAGAGGCCGCGGCGTTGGTGGCAGCAGCGGCGTCCTCGGCGGCCTTCTTGTCAGCTTCAACTTTCTCGGCGGCGGCATGTTCGGCGTCGGTGGACATGGTGATGATGAAGGCAACGCGGACGTAGAGGAAGTAGACGATCGGAAGCAAGCAGTCACGTAATCGCTTCCCAAAAATCTATTCGCCCCTCACCCCGTACAGGAACCATAAGGGCGTGGTTTTGGTGACCTGCTCTCCCGTCGACCGTGTACGCGGCGGAGGGGATGGGGTCACCGGCGGCAGCAGCAGCAAGGGAACGACGGTGGGCGTGCGCGTGGAGCAGATGTGATCTGTTCGTGGCGGCTAGGGTTAGGAGACATCGCACACTTATATAGACGCAGCCGCGTGGAGAGACGTGGGCTCGACCCACGTCCGAGTCCGTGACAGCCCACGATCCGACGTCTCAGATCGTGGCCCAGCTGTCAGAAAACTCTTCGTTAGTGACTGGCAAAAATAAGCGCGTAGGTGTGAGCTCGGCTCGGCTCAATCCCGCAACCCGCGGCGCGTCGCGTCGTGACGAGGCGTGGCGTGGCGAGGCAGGCGGTGGAGGAGGAGTCCGCGAGGGCCTCTTTTCTTCTCAAGCTTCAATAGCATGTAGAAGAGAAACCCTTATAAGGAGGTCCAACTCCTCTTCCACTTCCGGGGTGAGACTAAACTTCCCACTACACCTAGTGCAATATAACCCACATGGGCCCTTAGAGAATTTTCAGAAATTTCTATATGGGCCTAGAGCCCATCTCAAATTTCAGCAATCCCCCACCAGATCTCGAAGGCCCATTGTGTCCTCTGTTTCAATTACTGTTTCGATATACCAGTGTTTCAGTGAAGGCCTGTTAAGGTTGAACTTCACCTAGAGCAAGTAGCCACACTCCTTCACAACTGAACAATGGACAATGCCTTGAATTGTCAGTTTGGCGTAAAGAAGTTTCACCACATGTCTTACTAGTACTAGGCTGCCGAAGGCTGACCCCTCGGGTGGAGCATATAAGTCACACTCCTGGCCTATTCATGAGCTTACTAGAGATCACCCCAATCTCATAGACTGTGACCAGCAGTCGGGCTCACATAGGTGTATTCCTCCAAAGATCGCTCTGTAGGATAGCATCTTGCTCACTTAAGCTTTGGAACACATTAAGACAGTAGTCACCCTACCATACAGTATTGAGAGTATTGCATCTCCAACGGAGTGGATTAGTATAGTTACTCTCCTCAGTTCACCACTGGCTTGTTTTCCCAGGTCCTACTTCACGGGATCTCCTATCACATAGGTTGGGTTACCACCATGGCAACTATGTGGGTCTCATACCCATCTCCCTCGATGCATTATCTATCACAATACGTGATAGCCCATTCGTAAAGGGATCTGCCAGATTCTTAGCCGTATGGACATAGTCCAACGCCATCACT
>NW_021253242.1:0-1727 GCF_002162155.2 Triticum dicoccoides
TATATATAACCTGCTAAACTAAGCGGGCGGGCATTATGTGTTAGCGTACGCTCCGGCCGATCGAGCGCACAGCGTAGTAAGCGCTAACTAGAACCGCACACGGTTGTCCCACGCGCTTCACCCGTTCCTCCGAAAAAACAACCGTAACGATTACGATCATCACACACTAAATCTGTCTCTCGTCTACGTCTCGGACATCAATTCCTAGCATCAGTAATTAGCCTATAGAAAGTAGTAGTAATGAAGTTACCATCACTATTATAGCAGTAGTAATTAGAAAGTACTAGGTAGTAACAGAGTTACTATCACTATTCCAAATGTAGTAATTGGCCTTTTCATAGGGGAAGTAGTAATTGGTCCTTAGGAAGTCATAATGCAATTACGAAACTGTATCTTACAATGAAAATAGCACATGTAGTAAACCGTTATTACATATCAGCCTGGTCTTACTATGTTTACCAAGCGCCAGGATTGAAGCATCCCTAATTTATTCCTTGGTAAAACATTGTATTCCATTACCATACACTCTTTCGTTTTACTACTTACAATTAGTGAGGCCTAGTAATTCTTTACTACTTGGTTCTTACCGAGTGTAAGAGCGCACGGATCTAACCATCCATAACTCGTTGCTTCGTAAAGAATTTCCGTCCATCACCATCTTTTCATCACTGTTACTGCCAACGATTAGTGCATGCTGAGGGATCCGAAAGTCGTCGACAACAGATGGTAACAGAATTAATGCAGTTACTTTTTCCTTCACACACCTTTACCCTCAAATTAATTTAGCAGCAGTACTTTTGCGGCGCCACTCGCGCACCTAATTAGGCAGGAGCATACAGTAACCAAATATGCGCGCTCGCGCACAATAGCGCCACTGTACCTACTAATAAAAGAAATAGGTATTGTTAGTCTGTCATGCTATTTTATAGAAAACCCCCTGACTTTTTTGACATTAAACCCGTAGTAAGTATTAAATGTTTTTCTAAAACTCATATTTTCTAAACCGGAACTTCAAATATAACATGTTATATATGTTTTTTGATTAGAAAAATATATAGAATCTGAATATGATGTTATTTTATTTGTTAACAATTTAAAAAAAATACTATCTATGATGCAATCCTAATCAATAATGCATTATGCGTCTTTCTTTCATACCGGCAATGATTCAGATTCGGGATGAACACCTTAGCAAAATTAGGATTGAACACGGAATTGAAGATAAATTTGCTAGAGACACCCAATAAATAAGGACATGCATGACAAGAAATAAAAGAAGGACCCAATAAAAATGGGATGCCCGCTATAAAAAAAATAAAAGAGAAAATACATAGAAGATCCGATAAAGATGAGATGTTGCGCTATTCTCCTATATATAAGAAAGAAGACATAGAGGACATGCATGGCAAAAAGTAAAAAGAAGGCACGCACGACAAAAAATAAAATAAAAAACATGTTTGACAAGATGTAAATAATGATGAAACATGGACCAATACCTATGACATGTATGGCATGAAATAGTGATGAAATATGGATGCAAGTACCTGCGTCCACAGGAGACCATATGAAAATGTTTTTTTCAGACAAAAATCTCTCTTTATGCTTAAAAAATCATATATATTTTTAACAACTTTTCATGTATTTAAGAAATATGCATGTGAAAAAAAGTGTTCAAGAGTTACCCTAAGTTGGTGATGCTTAAACTGAAAACCGCCCTTGATGCACAC
>NW_021253243.1:0-2496 GCF_002162155.2 Triticum dicoccoides
TTAATTTAAATTTAAAGCTTTCATATGGGTTCAGATACATTTTCAGATGTTGATGTGAATCAGGATGGAAAATTGATAGAGCAGAGTGGTTGAACTTTTTCTCAAGAAATCCATCCTTTATGAAGGTAATGACTCTTCCTATCTTAAGTTAACCTTATATAGTACCCATGCAGTACAGCATTTCAAGGTAATACTGATTTTGTTCTTGATCATATGAACTGAAAACTGTTTTCCTTAAACAATGAGAACACATCATTTCATTAAAGTTAAATGGAAAGAAAATAAAAGCTCTTCCCTTTACACCATGCTTAGATGTTTTCCTTATCGGATTTGTCCGGAAGCGCTGAAAGGAATGGTTATGTAGAAACCTGTTTTAGGGAAATGTAAGTCTGACAGGGCAGCCTGTCAGTTTGTGGTGTAAGTTACATTGTGCAACTGGGGTGTAAGTTACATTGTGCAACTGATAGGTCAACCGGCAACATGTTAATCTCCGATTCTCTGAAACCTGCTCCTTATAATTGTCTATCAGTCAGTATCGTCCAGGGCCAAAATTCTTGATTTAGCTTTTGTCAGTTTCAAATATTCGTTCACGATATTCAGGTCCAAACATGAGTAACGACCTGTTTGAGAGAAATTCTTCAGGGCATTTGGATCTTTAACTGCGGCACTGAAGTATATGTTGTTTTTTAACTCAACCCTCTTCCTGGTTTTGTAATGGTTGACAGACAAGCTTGCTCATAGGCGGATGCCATTCTCACAAAAAACACCAAAATATTGTGTCTATAGAGATGTCTTGCAGGGATGACACAGGTTTATTCTCCATTCATGCCAATCCATTTTATAATTTTATTCTTTCAGGCATACTTCTCATCTCCTTTCAATACTGATTCTTTTTATTTATTTTTTGATCTGTTCACGTTATGCAAGCTGGATTTGGCACAGTTTTGTTTGGCTAAATGCCAATTGACATGTCAATATACGCGAGCCGCAAGGTGCCTTTCACTGCCAGGGGGTGCAGCTGAGGCTGTGAATGCTGCTGAAATCTGCAAGCGCTGACCACTTCATCTCACCCCGTGGGCATGACATGTGTCATCCATCATTTCATGCAGCGTGATGTTGCTTAAAGGGTTAACAGGTAAATTTACTATGAATCCACATGGAATCCCCTAACTATGTCTATAGTATCTTTTCTGCATCTCTTCTGGTCAGGACAATATCCGAAGAAAAAATTGCTGCGTTCCAGTAATCATAAATATGAACGATCTTGATCTCTTCCCTCTTATCATCAAGCCCTAAGCTTGGTCATAGATTTTACCTAAAATAGGTTTCAAGTGTACAGTTTGCACCAATATGTTGAATGTCCCTTGTGTGCATTGCCACTATGTAGTACTCCCTCCGTTCCTAAATATAAGTCTTTTTAGACATTTCAAATGGACTACAACATACGGATGTATGTAGACATATTTTAGAGTGTAGGTCCACTCATTTTACTACGTATGTAGTCACTTGTTGGAATATATTACAGCCTCACGATTAAACAAGCAAACATATTCATCACTAAGTGCACACAGCCTCACGTACACACAACAACACCAAATAATTACAGCCTCACGATTAGACCCGCTTATTCTAATCAACCGTCGACATGTAACAACTAATATCCCAAAAAGTACGTTTAGTGAATTGGAGGAGCGGACGAAAACTCTGCCGTTCGCGGCCGCATTGGTTCAGCTGCTAGGGAAAAAACAATACGCAACAAATCATCTTCCTAATCTTCGGCGCACAAATCGCTCCC
The DNA here is from genome assembly GCF_002162155.2 of Triticum dicoccoides. Classification (NCBI taxonomy): domain Eukaryota; kingdom Viridiplantae; phylum Streptophyta; class Magnoliopsida; order Poales; family Poaceae; genus Triticum; species Triticum dicoccoides. The sequence continues at coordinate 1,796 of NW_021253243.1, forward strand.
CAACCCGAGGCCCGCCCGCCCGCGGCGGCGACTTCGAGTAGTCGCCCATCGTGCAGACGCCGTCGTCGACACTTCCCCCGCCGGCTCAACGCTCCAGGTGCTCGGCCGCGCCCTGAACACAGGATCATTGACTCCTCTCCCACCCTCATCGCAACTGTAGCCGACGCTGACGGCGCTCATTATATCACCTGGGAGGACCTTGAAGTGCCGCACGGCGGTGTAGGCGTGCAGCTACTCTCCGACCCCGTGCGGCGACCGTCCATAACTTGCCGCAGCGCTGGGAGCGGATGAGGTCACACCGCGCGCAGGATTGGGGCGGTGGTCGGACTTGGATCTGGCGAGATTGATGTGGTTGTGTCCTGTGCCTCCCGGACGTCCGGATACTTTCCCATCCCTCCTGTGAAGGTATTTTTCCATTGATGGTGTGTGGATGTCAAAATTCAATTCCCTGCCATGATTTGAGTGACCTTATTTCCATCTTTAATTGCAGATGCCAGTGTATGGATTGTCAGACTTGTTCCAAATCTGCACCTTTAATGTCTCACTCTGAGCGAATCAAGGATCAGGTGACATAGTTTCTACTGAAGCACTGTACAAGTCAAACCGATGCTTATTGCTCTTGTGACTGAACTATATATTGAGTTAATCCTTGACAAGGTATGGACATCTGATCCCAAAACTCAAGGTGTTACGGATCCCAT
>NW_021253244.1:0-403 GCF_002162155.2 Triticum dicoccoides
AAAAAAAATTAAAACTAAATACTCCATTGCCGACACCTCTCCATCAACTCGGTTGTGGTCTCTTTATATACTAGTTGCAGTTCTGCTTGAGTAGGATGAATTGTAGTTGCAGCTAAATAGCCTGTCAGTGAAAACCCTTCCCTGCCCCCACTATTAGGGAAAACCTTATACGCAGAACCTTAGTAGTAGCGCTGGACAAGAGGCGCTACTGAGACCGTATTAGAAGTAGCGCGGATCGCTAGAACAACACTACTATTAAAATTGCCCGACCATTCCTGCCACGCTAGGTTTAGTAGTAGCGCGCCCTATTTAACGACGCTACTGCTACTTTAATAGTAGTAGCGCGGATTTTTGCAGGGATCTACTGCTAAGTTTGAACCTGGCAACATGGTGGGCCACATTT
>NW_021253245.1:0-393 GCF_002162155.2 Triticum dicoccoides
TGCAGGTGAGACATCTGTCTCACTAGTAGTACCGCTTGGACTTCGATGAGTAGCTTGTTACCACAGCTTTGATCTTGTACCCTTGGGAGGGACTTGTAGATAGTCAGGCTTCTCGGCCTTTTTCTTTTGTAGTTGTCTGTACTCAGACATGTAATGCTTCCGTTGCTTGTATGCTCTGAATGATGGGTCATGAGACCTCTGTTTGTATTAATGCTATGTGGCTCTTCTGGGCCTTTATCTATATGAGTTTGCGTTATGTTGTGATGCCATGTTGTACAGCACATACTTGCATGTTATGCGTACGTGTGACGTGTATTGCTACGTGTGGGATCCAACAACCTAGTTGTTTATCCTTGGTAGCCTCTCTCATGGGGAAATGTAGTCTAGTGATTC
>NW_021253246.1:0-2309 GCF_002162155.2 Triticum dicoccoides
AGACATCTTTTGTGTGGTATCAATTTTTGCAATATGAAATACCGCGAGAGGGCTGCAATTCTGACTAGAGTAGCGCTACTGCTACCTGTTCATCTGCACGAACTTGATTACCAATAAAGGATTTTGAAAGCCCTTGAGCGCCATCCAGAAAGATAGGAAGCAATACGGGATGAACATGCTTAGGGCGGAGATGATTCCCTAGAAGTACAGCTGTCGAAACACAAAAACTTAGCAACCTCAGCATAACTTGGATGGTTAGGTTCTGTGCGGTGAACCAGCCCACTAGGTTCCTGTCCATGATTTTGCACTAGTGCTCGTTTTCTCTAGATTTATTTTAGGCTTCCGGTGATGTTCGTTCAGTGGTAGGAGACCTTCGTGTCGACTATCTCGAAGGTGCTCAAAGGGATAAAGTGTACATGTGCATAAGGATGGATGTATGTGAGCATCCACAACTATACCGTGTTATAAAAAAGAAATACAAAACTTCACCATAATGTTACGGAATGATTCCAACACTATAGAAAATCAGACAAACAAAAGTAACATGACATAATCTCTACTTTTAGGGGGACTTCGTAAGTTTCATTCGTTCGTTAACTCCCTCCACCCCTCGCGTGATCCCCCGCCCCTCCACCGATTTCCCCCCAAAGAACCCTATCTTTCGTTTTTGCTTTTCTCTCCGGTCTGCCCACGCATCAAGACCAAGGAAAACCAGACCGCCTCTCTCGCTTCCCCTCCCCTCGTATCGAGGCACAATATGGACGATCGTTTAGGGCAATCAACACATGCGTTACCGCCGCAAGCCCCGTCCTCCTCTCCCCTGGTCCACCTCTGCCAATAATCCTATCTACTACATGCTCCTCATGTCCTTGTCAGCCAAGTCCCCTTCTCGGCTGGTCTATCGCAGCCGTGACAGCGATGCCCATCGAGAAATAGCAGCCGCCAGAATCACCGGCAAGCGCACAACATGGTGATAGCTCAACGTGTTTGGCAGAGGGCTGGAAAGCACGAGCGGCCAGCCATTGTGGGCGTGGAGAAGCCGGTGCTACCATTAGACTGTTGGGTTTGCCCAAGGAGAAAGAAGAACACACACAAGTCTGGAGGTTGAAGAAGATACGCACAGAGACTCTTGGCACACACACTTTTGCCTTTTCTCTATTTCTTCTCTACTCAAATGAACTCAGTACATGTTTAAGTACCAGACCTACACAACACACACGCACCCACTAACCCCACTACCTTGCATGCAGACGCGACGGCCAAGCCAGCTGCTTGATCCGATTATTCCTGCATGTACAGGCAGCTTGCCCACAACGGCACACTTGACGCACGCCTCAACTGATTGCATCCGCCTCTAGCTCCACGCTGATCTGCCGCCGGACTACACGGAGCTGTACACGCATGTTGCTAACTCAACTAACTAACTAGGCACTATTAGCTTGCATGTGTACTCGTCTCCACACTTCTAGGAGCACGCTCACTGCGGCAGCCTCAAGCCTTCAACTTAACTACATGCATGAACGAACTAATGTGACGAAATAAACATGGTGACACCCAGACAACAAGGTTAACTCTAACATAGACCCTCCGCCGCCAGCTGCGCCCGCGGCGCTTCCATCGAGATCACCGGTGAGAAAGAAGGGATGATGTCCAGTAGGGAAAATGAAGCAGATGTTCCGTATGCTATACGCAAAGCCGGGTGCACATGGTTTCTTACCTGGTGGACAGGGCGACGACAGTCAGCAGCGAGAAGCTCCGCCGGGACATTTTTCTCGTGAGCCTCCCTAATCCATTTAAACCTAATCCTTTTCGGGGTAAACGGCCTTAGGACTAAAATTGCGACAGGAGACCCTTTGTTACATAGTAAGGCATAGAGGAGATGAGCTACGCCTGCTCCTATCGGCCATGTCAGAGCGCCAGCTGTGGCAGATAGCCCTCATATCCATGTAGTAGTTGACGTCAGTTGTGTCCAACAGGCTGTAGCTGACGCGGCGGATGAGGTCCGGCAGGAGCAACGACGAGTCAGTCATTGCGGTTGCGGTGCGGAATACTATATTGATTACTAATGTTGCTGTGACCGAGCATTGTACAGGGGAAGGAGGGCGTGGGAGACGATGGATGCAACTGGCAGAGCAGAGCGCGGCCAGTTTCCATGGTGTTATGCATAAATTCGTTTTGAGATGCATCCACCAAGAATCAAGCGGTGTTAGGTCTCCCTAGTGTTGAAAACAACGACATGAGACTAGCCATAGTGAGGAGTAACTTTGACTAGTAATATGCATATGTTACTAGTCATCTATGTTTTTTCT
>NW_021253247.1:0-1311 GCF_002162155.2 Triticum dicoccoides
CTGAAGGTATAAAACAAGAAACATGCATTTTATGTCAAGATCCCTCGGTAATAAAGAACTGAAAACTACCCTTTTTTCACCATTTGTAACACTATTTATTTTATACAGGAAAAGAATGTACCTTTGCAATCTTATTTTTGTCTATCATAAACCTATTAATATATCACAAGCTAGCAAGGTTGAACATCCTTGGTTTCCAGCCCGAATCTATTGGAAAAATCCACAGATCAGGAAGAATCTCTCAATCCACATTTGGCACTAAACCAATGTCCTGCACATTATTCAGAGAAAAGTTTTAATGACACATATATGAGCTAGCAAAATCCTGCTTAGTGTGCTGCTTGTTCTTCTTACTTTCCCAGAAGTGTAGGTCTGCAGCCTGTCCAAGAAGCAGACTCCAATAGCCCAATGTAGACTCCACTAACCACCAAAAAAGTATGATCACAACTTATGTGAAAACTGTGTACAATAAACCTCCCAATACAACTCCAGCCCTGTTGTCTACCTGCTAAAACGGGAAGACACTTAGCAAAATAAATTCACAAATTTAGTTCACAAAATCAGTTCACAAGCCATCATTAAGAGTACAAAATCTAGGCTTACAGGTACGTACGGGGAATCCACAAAGCAAAGCAGCGGAACATATGATATCGTGGGATGTACCTCCAGGTAAATGTTTTCCTATAGAACTTGTTATACATGTCAAGCTAGATCCCGATTGTGATTTCATGTACTGAAATGGTTGCAGATAAGTTGGATGGGACAAATGATGTTGAGAACTACCCAAGTATGCCAAGTATGCCAGTTTGATCGACCCCGCAACCGGTTGTTCCGCATAATGAGGTTGTGAGTACTGAAGTTGTTGCATATCAGATGGAGGGGACAATATTTGATGATAATTACCCTATTAGTCCATGTATGAGTCTATGCGGAGAGAGTACTCATAATTTTATTCTCTTGATGTGATGAACTATATCTCAGTTACTGGTATGAACCTACTTCAGATCAGTCTATACCTAGACAGACCGCACAACTGGTTGTTCGCCAACCCACTGATGGTGATATCACATATGTTCAGCAGCCTTCCCATCTAATCTCAGGTGAGTATTAAACATAATGAATAATTGATGCTCTTCGGTTAGCAGTAAACTGACTCGTTATGTCCACTACCGGTTATTTTTACATCAAGCAGACAACCCGGCAACCTCATTCATATTGAATGACGCTTCGTTTGTGCCTCTCAGTTGTCTCACACACGAGTCTGCCACAACCGTAGCACAAAGTGTAAATGGTATTACCTGATTCGTCTTT
>NW_021253248.1:0-1274 GCF_002162155.2 Triticum dicoccoides
GCGCCGGTGGGAGGCAGAAAGCTAGGGTTCTTGGTGGCGGCGGCTAGGTGTGCGTCCGTGTTGTCTCTCTCCAAAATTGGGCAAATAGCTCCCATGTGACGTCGTTGGTGTGAATTGTCTCTCATGCGACGTAGTTGGTTGTAATAGCTCGCATGCGACATCTGCGTTGGAAAAAATAGCTCCCATGCGACACTGCTGCCTAATCCAAAGACACATGTTTAAAACTCGAATCAGGTGAGCGGGACCCACAACATGGGACCCACTAACTTATCGAACTCAGCATTGGTCAGGTGAGCGGGATCCACAGCTTGGGACCCACTAACTTATCCAGGTCAGCATTGGTACAAGAGGACACCGAGCCGTGCCCCGAGCCGTGCTGCACCCGAGCCCATCCTCCCCCCCCCTCCCCGACCGTTGTTGTTCTTCTTCTCCGGCGATGACGGGCAACAACGCCGTTCCGGGACGCGACCTAGCAATGTCGAGCTCTGCTTCAGTCTCCCGCCGCTCATGGCCGCGCTATGGCGCAGTGCCCATGACAAGGTGCCTTGCATGCCCACGTATCGCACCCCTGAAGCGGCTAGTCACAACGACCGACAAGAATGGCAACCTTGGGCGGGAATTCGTGAAATGCGAGAGCAAACCAGAGCAGGGAAAGGTGAGATTTTACTTCTCAATATGCCAATTTTGGTTTTTGTCTCCCAATTTCATATTTGCCCATTTTTCCCCATCGGATTTGGGATTTAGGGTTCATCTTTCCGATTTTAGAAATTGAAGCAATGCACCCATTTTGAGTGGCTAGATGAGTACATAGAGCGGATTCAACTGGAGGGTGCATCAGCGGAGCTCGATTTACCGTTGGAGGCGGAGAAGTTGGGCAAGTTTGGATCGGGCGCATCTGGATCTGGCAATTCCATTGGGGGCGCCCGCCCTTTCATGGGTGCTACTGTGGGGGATGCAGGAGTTACGGCAGAGCTGAAGAAGCTGAACAAGCAGATGAAGAAACTCATCGAATTGCAGAAGCAGGGCAATTTGATGGGGATGATGGCCGGACTTTTTTATGTTTGTGTAATTGCTCTCGCATTTGTTTATGTGATGATAATTAGTCGTAAGTGAATAGATTGGGCATCATTGTAATCGTAATGATATGTACATTTGAATAAAAGTGTTGCGCTGTACGAATTCGGCATGCCTTCTCCACTCTGTTTCATTTTTTCAGTTCTTCAGTTCGTCATCAGTTTCAGTTTCAGTGGTAGAGGGAGAAAAGGAAAAAAAAA
>NW_021253249.1:0-897 GCF_002162155.2 Triticum dicoccoides
AACTCTTGGAATGTGCACCGTGCGCTTGTTCTCCTCGTGGCCAACACGTCGTTTTATTTCCTGTTCAGCTTTGCAAGCAAGATGAAACAAATGGTCCATAGGATAACACTCTTCATGAATTAGTATCTCTTGAATATCACGGTTTAATCCTCCCCAAAATCTATCCATAAAATCATCTTCACTTTCTTCTAAAGAGGAATGCAACAAGGTAGTTTGTAAATCATCATAATATTTTGTTACAGTTTCACTACCTTGTTTTAAGTGTTGCAACTTCTTAATCATGTCACGAGTATAATAAGCAGGGACGAAAGTATGTCACATGGCAAGTTTCAAATCATCCCAAGTAGTAGGTATATAATCAGGGTGTAACCGACAATATTCACTCCACCAAACCAAAGCATAACCAGTGAAAGAACCAACCGCAACCTTAACTTTTTTATGTTCGTTGAAATTATGGGAAGCAAATATATTTTTTATGTCGAACTCCCATTCAATATATAAAGCAGGTTTAAAACGGCCATTAAATGGTGGTATAGATACATTAACCTGATCATGTGCATTTGGATGTTTGTGCACCTCTCGTGACGGTTGTGGTATTTGCAAAGGTGGTGGCACGTCTCCCGCGATCGAAAAAGCCCATGAATTGACTCTGGATCCTGTCATGATTAGTAGAACAAGAAACAAAACCCAAAAATAATGTTCCTATAACTACTAGGATGTGGTGGTAAAACGCTCACAGTAAAGCAAATATCAATGTCTTACAAGTTCTTACCATGCAGCAGGCGGTGATCGGCAACCAGCGGTGTCAAGTAACTCCGAATATTGAGTAAAGCGATTGCCAGGGGAGCATACGTATACACGGTGTAGAAATATGTGGAGCTGGGTTGGCTATATATG